>NC_135219.1:7608510-7821457 GCF_052324685.1 Brachyhypopomus gauderio
ATATATACAATTATTATATATACTATTATGCAGACACATAATTTTTATTTTGGGGCTTTCTTCTTTCCATAGCCCCGTGCTACCAGCATAGCCTTCCAATCCTCTAGTGACATGGTGTCAGTTTCTTCACAATACCAGTTGCCAAAGTACTGTTGATGTGTGGGGGGCTTCCTCTCTTTTTGGCATCTCCTGCAAATTATAGCGCTGGTGTGGCGAACATATTTGCGGGTCTTTATACCAGCCATCTCGTTTTTCAATTTCCGCTTCCGGTATTGCTGTCGTGTATGGCACATCTGACATCTGGGTCACTGCCAACGCACCCTGACTGGATCCAGCGGTAGCAGGCATAATGTGTGCCACTCCTTGGCTATGGCTGGCGGTAGCAGGCATAATGTGTGCCACTCCTTGGCTATGGCTGGCGGTAGCAGGCATAATGTGGCTGGCGGTAGCAGGCATAATGTGGCTGGCGGTAGCAGGCATAATGTGGCTGGCGGTAGCAGGCATAATGTGTGTCACTCCTTGTGCCACCACTTGGCTATGGCTGTCTGGACCAGGTCCTGGCACTACATACACCAAACAAAATCCAGGATCAGTAGGCATGCTGTAGGAGACACACTGGGGAGGTGCAGGCAGGTTCTGCTGAGGTGGAGCAGATGAAGCTGGACCTGATGTGAAGGTCAAACGTCTCTTCAACTTTGCCGTCCCTGCAGTGTCAGGGGGCAGGACAAAGACATGGGGGCTGTCTGTGGAGGGGTGAGAGGCAAGACTGTCCTTCTGGGGTGTGGACCGCTGTGTTGTAGGACCTGATACTGGTGCTTCTGGAGGCATGATGCCCTGATGAAGAACATCAGACTCCTGTGAACGAGTCCGCCTGCAGTACCTACATACACACACACACACACACACACACACACACACACACACAAAGAGTTCAGTTATTAAATTAAAAAGACATTTTAAGAAGAACATGGCTGTCAACAAATAAATCCCAATATTAATTAAATATAGTTAAATACATTTTTTTAACATCTGAAAATTGATTGACTCACCACTCTGACAGTGTGGTGGCATTCACTTCTGGTAGCTGGATGGTGGTCCCCTGCATCACATGTGCATTACTCAAGACGCACTCCCTGATGTGCTTGTAAGCACGACAGATGAGGGTCCACCTTCCAAACCTGACCCCACCGATGTTTTTCGGGTTTGGAAATGTAATACACAGCCGGACAAAGATTGCCTCCACAACTCTGTTGCAGTCTGGCCACTGTGCAGGGCTGTTTGCTCCAACAAAACACCTGGAAAAGAATAAAAAACACAATATACACAGATGATTATTAATTTGCCAACATAAACACTGCAAACCAGTGCATTTACACATAAACACTGTAAACCAGTGCATTTACGCATAACAGCTTACCGCCTTGTGGACTCCACGCCTGGAGCTACAATTTTCTTAGTGACCCTGAAGCGCCCCTTGTTCAAAGTGGCTTGATGACGTGGAGCATATACCATGCGCTGCTTATCATAGTCACTAAGAGCCTGCCAAAGGGTGATGATGTGGCTTGATTCTTCAAGCGACAAAGCAAAGCTGTGGTCCTTCAGGGTGACTAGGTAGTCTGCCAAGTTCTGCACAGCTCTATAGCCCTCAATGTTATCAGGTCCCACTGAGTCCTAAATGAAGAATCACAGTGATTAGATAAAGCAGGAAGCAGCATGTATACAAGCCTATCAGAGTCACCAATTAATGGAATGAACAGAAGAAATCTTACATCTTGGCTAGGGGAAGCCACAAGAGCAGAAGTCGGGTTGCTGTTTGAAGGAGCAGGTGGAGAGACCAGGGGAGCAGAGATGGAGACCGGAGGAGCAGAGATGGAGAACGGAGGAGCAGAGATGGAGAACGGAGGAGCAGAGATGGAGACCGGAGGAGCAGAGATGGAGACCGGAGGAGTAGAGATGGAGACCGGAGGAGTAGAGATGGAGACCGGAGGAGTAGAGATGGAGACCGGAGGAGCAGAGATGGAGACCGGAGGAGCAGAGATGGAGACCGGAGGAGCAAATGCAACACCACTGGAGGCATCAGAAGCAGATGGCACAGCAGGTGGTTCTGTTTCAAATGCTGGGACAGTTAAGTCCTCAAAATCCTGTGCCTCTTCAAAACCTTCATCTTCTGCCACGGTCACATCCTCAGTTTCAAGAGCCAAGATGACTAATTTATAGTCTTCCAGGGCACTGCCGGTCTGCTCGTATAAGTACTCCACACCTATGAGCTCTCCTGAAAGAAAAAATAAAAACAAGAAGCATAAATGTCCAGGCCAACAGTAACTGCTTTTTACTTTTTATTTCTCGGATCATGTAAATTTAGGCGTACCTGTATACTTTCGTGGCCCTGTGTAGTCCACCAGTGTTCTCCCCAGTACCTCCTGAGACAGCTGGTTGGCAGCATATTTAAGCAGGCCACTGTAGGAATGGGGCTGGTCTTTTCCTGCAGCTGCCAGTCTCCGGTCTTCATTCCACCTGGCAAGGCCATCCACCAGGTAAGCCTGGAAAAAAGTATCACTTGCCAAGGTCCCTGAAACATATTACACATTGAAATTGTTAGACTGGTTTTAGATAAGTAACTACATTAAAGGCTTTAACATATAGGTGGAAGCTTACCAGGAATGAACCTGTTCATATGCAGGTGAAAGGATTCCAGGGAAGTAGAACCTCTGGCACATCTGTACGTTGGCAGACTGTGGCCCCCCTTCAGGATGGTTCCCGTCTGCATGTACAGTTGTACACCCGGAGGGTCCTGGATGCAGGCAATGTGCTTTGTTTGGCTGCTCCAGATCTCGGCCATCCTCGCAGAGTTGATAAGGGGCACGCCAAGGGTGTTGCAGCCCTTCTCACCATCGTAGGACCGGATCAACTCTGTCACAAGTGCCTTGATGTCCTCACAGCTGCGAGTGGTCCTCTTGCAGTGCAGTGCCATCTCTGCTCTGGTGATGTTCGTCATCACACCTGCATCCGTGGGGTGCATCAACTTTGCCTCCAGCTCTGAGCGCTTGGCCTCCTTAAGCGCCTGGAGGTCAGACTCATCCCACATGAAAATACAGTGGCTCAGACTGTTCATGAAGCCTGCATAAAGCACATGGGAGTCAGTGGTGCAGCCAACCGCTATCCTCCTCATGTAGTGCCAGATGTCCAGTCGGATCTCCATGTCCTCCCATCCCTTAAACATGTTTCTGAGATGAGTGGCCCCGCAGCAGTCCCGGTCAACATACAGCACCTCTGGAGTTGACACACCAGCGTCTCGGTAGCGCTTCATGATGCCATCAATCATCTTGCCCAAGCCATAGCCTTCACTGGCCGTGAGCACAGACATGATGACTTGTCCGTGCTCGTTGCCAACGTTGGTGGCCCAAGCTGCTGTTGCGTGGCTCTGTCCTGCCAGCTTCCTCACAATTTTTTTTGTGGAGTCCATCTTTAGCACACGGCCAAACTGCGAGGTGATGGAGGCCTTTACCTCCTCTAGTCTGTTCAGGACATCCTGAGCATACACCTGCATCAGCCAGCGATGCTTTGGGACTTGGAGCAATGGTGGCAGATCCCCTAGAACAACAGGTGTGATGAGTCCAGACGATGCAGCTCTCACGAGTCTTTTGCAGTCTGTGAGGTACTGGACCTGTTTCTCCAGCCAGGCCTCCGAGTGCTGCTCCTCCATCTGCTTCTGGAGCTGACTGCTGCTGTTCCCCAAACCCCTCTGACGCATCTGCCGCACTACTTGTATGTCACATGCCAGCTTGGAGGTGAGGAAGCAGGGAAACTGGACACGATGGCCAATGTCCAGCTGACAGACAATGTTGTGGCTCCAGCTGATCACCTTCCTCTTGCAGCTCTTACAGGCAAGGTATTCTGCTGCCATGAAGTAGGAGCTGCTGATACCAACCACCTGCCTGATCCTCTGATGCACTCCAGCAGACGTGAGCTCCTCCTTGCCACAGTCAGGATGGGGGCAGAACAGCCGCACATGCCAAAGCTTCCTCGGCATCCAAAGAAACAAGGCGTGTCCAAAGTACCTCTCCATTGCTGGCACACCACTGGGAGTTAGTGAAGGCTGAGGGGGGTGCCACCACATCTTGTCCACTTTCGTATGGTCCAACTCTGGTTGTCCATTTCGTGACCACTTGAAAAGTGCCTTGGAAATCCACTGCTGATCTACAATAGGAAGAGCAGGTTTCCATCCAGCAGGGAGGCAAATTCTGCTCTGCACTGAACAGATGAAAGCAAAAGAAAGGGGGAAAAATAATCATGAATCACATTTGTAATGAGTAATGAGCCACATAATACAATATTGATAAAAAATAAATAAATCTTACCTGTCAGTTCTGATTCCACCTGCTCAGCAGCCGTCACCAGTTCACTGTCGTCCATGTGAGTGGGTTCAAAGGAAGGGAGGGACACAGCTGGAATGGGTGATAAAACACATGATCAAATAAATAGGTTGCTTTTATGTCCATGGTAAATTCTAGGAGTTCATTATTCATACACTTACAAGGTTTGAACTTGGAGGGTGAAATGAGCCTCTTCACTGTCTTTTCTAGGCTCTTTGTGCTACTGCCTCTCCCAACCAACAAAGTGCGCAGGGAAGAGACTGAAGCCACTGAAGGCTGGCAGGAGTCAGAGGACTGGACAGGCTCAGACAGCTGACTGCTAGAGGACTCAGTGCTGGTGCAGGCTTGCATGGGGTCAGTAGACAGCGGACTGATGTTGGGCTCAGTGCAGGTGCAGGGCAGGGAAGCAGACTGAGTGCTGCTACAAGACATCTTCTCTGTCTTGATCCGGACGGCATATCGGCCCTCTTGTAAACATTCAACATATGAACAGAATGCCTTCGTTTTCCGCATGGTTAACGGAATCTTTCCCCTGTGAAGACTCCTTCTTCATATCAGCAACAAGATATCTGGCGTAACCCAGAGCGTTTTCAGCCACCCACTTGAAGGTCTGACCCCTGAAAACTCCAAACTGAAGCTCATGCTGACCCAGCACGTGGACAGCATTGCCTGGATCTCCACCTGAGCACAACACTGCCCTTCTTGCAGAATCCTTGACCTTTTCAAGAGAAATGGCCCTGGCCGGGGGCATCTTTTTATTGGCTTCCTTTACACATAGGGCAGCCTGGGAGTAACACAGATTGGGACTGCCATCAGCTTTTTTCCTGAATTTGGGCTCCATGGTCTGTGAATAGAGTATTGTTAAATAGTAATAATTATTATTTATTATGAAGTATTATTAGAACATGTAAAAGTGTAAAAACAAATAATTCAGAGAATAAATGAATAAATAAAACATGTCCATGAACATTTAAGCATCACATTTCAAATATTACACGTCGTGGATCAACCCTCAATTCTCTCCAGATTTTTATACATCGCTCTTTGGTTTTTTGCTAGTGGGATTTTTTTTATATTGTAGGAGATGCGGAACCTGTCAGCAAAGCTACTGTATGTCGGTCTGTCCGAAAAGTTTGTCTGGCATTAAAACGGCTAGTGCCCAGTTTTGTTGTGTTTCCAGGGCATAAGCCAGTTATGGACATCAAAGAAGAATTCTACAGCATCATAGGTTTGTCTTTAATTCACATGGACAATAAAGAAAAGCAAAGGAGACAATATATAACAAACTTCATTCAATTTACATTTTAAGGATTTGCTAGAGTGATTGATGGAACCCACATATGCTACCTATTAAAGCACCATTAAAACATAAAGAGTGATCAGCTTAATAGCAATTCATTGCAAAGTCAATATTTGCCTAGAAAATTAACTTTATACCCCAAAACACATTTCAACTTCATTGCAGCCCTGCCTTAAAAGGACCAGCTAACATCGTTTCAGTGATTGCTCCATTAACACAGGTGTGGGTGTTGATGAGGACAGGGCTGGAGATCAATCTGTCATGATTAAGTAAGAACGACACCACTGGACACTTTAAAATGAGGCTGGTGCTTGGCATCATTGTTTCTCTTCTGTTAACTATGGTTATCTATAAAGAAACATGTGCAGTCCTCATTGCACTGCACAACAATGGCCTAATAGGGAAGAGCATCGCAGCTAGAAAGATTCCACCTCAGTCAACAATCTATTGCATCATCAAGAACTTCAAGGAGAGAGGTTCCATTGTTGCCAAAAAAGCTCCAGGGCGCCCAAGAAAGACCAGCAAGCGCCAGGATCGTGCTACCAGCAGTGCAGAGCTTGCTCAGGAATGGCAACAGGCAGGTGTGAGTGCATCTGCACACACTGTGAGGCGGAGACTCTTGGAGCAAAGCCTGGTCTCAAGGAGGGCAGCAAACAGTGGTGTAGTCCTAAAAAAATAAGTGGGGGGTCGCTTTTAGTGTGGCGGTGTAGCGGGGGGGTGGCGATCGTAAGCTGTTGAGCGGGGGGGGATGTGGCGATCGATCGCCAAAAGTTGAAACGTAACGTTTGACGTAACAGTCTCTGCAAGAGCAACATCCAGTTAAAATAAGTGGGGGTCGCTGTTCCCCCGCTACACACTCCCACTACACCACTGGAGGGGATGCATCCCCCCTGTTAAAATAAGTGGGGGGTCGGCGACCCCCTCCCCCCCACTACACCCCTGGCAGCAAAAAAGCCACTTCTCTCCAGAAAAAAACATCAGGCACAGGGAGGGGAGTGGACTGCTGAGGACTGGGGAAAAGTCATTTTCTCTGATGAATCCCCTTTCTGATTGTTTGGGACATCTGGACGACATTCAGAGAAGACGAGGTGAGCGCTACCACCAGTCTTCTCATGTCAACTGTAAAGCATCCTGAAACCTGCCTAAAAATACAGCTATGAAAAAAGAATGGTACCAGAATATCCTCAGAGAGCAACTTCTCCCAACCATCCAAGAGCAGTTTGGTGATCAACAATGCCTTTTCCAGCATGATGGAGCACCTTGCCATAAAGTAAAGGTGATAACTAAATGGCTCAGGGAACAAAACAGATTTTGGGTCCATGGCCTGCAAACTCCCCAGACCTTAATCCCATTGAGAACTTGGTCAATCATCAAGAGACGGGTGGACAAACAAAAACCTACACATTCTGACAAAATGCAAGCATTGATTGTGCAAGAATGGACTGCCATCAGTCAGGATTTGGTCCAGAAGTTGATTGAGAGCATGCCACGGAGAATTGCAGAGGTCCTGAAGAAGGGTCAACACTGCAAATATTGACTTGCTGCATTAACTCATTCTAACTGTCAAAAGCTTTTGATACTCATATGATTGCAATTATATTTCTGTATGTGATAAAAACATCTGACAAACACAAAAACCAGAGGGCAGCAGATCATGTGAAAGTGTCGTCATTCTCAAAACCTTTGGCCATGACTGTACAGGTACTAACCTTTAACCCTTTAATGAATGTACTTATCTTTTAATGGTAACAAAAAACGTAGCTATTGTAACATCAAGTTCATATGTGATGCTTCCCACCTTATCACAAATGTTGAAGCCAGATGGCAAGGATCCATGCATTATTCCACACTGTACAACAAATTTGAACAGGGTAGGCCTGTGGTAGTTTTGTTAGTTGTTCACATGCAGTGTAATAGTTAAATCATTGCAAACCCTAGTGCGATTATAGGACACTATGATGGCCTCCTTCATGGAGACAGAGGGTATCCCTGCCTGTCCTATAGGCCTACCTTCTGACTCCCTATTCAGATCCTGCACCTGGACCACATTCCCAATACAATCAGGCTCACAGCAAAACCAGTGCAAGAATTGAAATGATCCTAGGAATCCTTGAGGCCAGGTTCCAGTGCCTGAAGGGGCTCAGAGTTACCCCTGAGAGGGCGTGCCACATAATGGCATTACACAACATTGCAACCATACAGGGAGAGCGGCAGTCTACCATCTCATCTCGAAAACATGCCCACAGACGAGGACTTTACATGCATGTGGGTAACAGATGGTAGAGTTGTCACTGCTTTTCACATTAAATCATGCACCACCACCACCCACCCCACCATCCATCCTGTAACCTTTTTAATAAACATTAGTCAAATTCACTTTTTCATTATTTCATTTTTCCTGTAAATAAACATTTTAGAATACATTTTAAGAATAAGTTATGTACAGCCATACCACTTTGTACTACATTTATGCTGTCCTCACTAAAGGTTGTTGCAGTCAACGTATATTTAGCTATACAGCTAGCTTAACATTATATTCCCCAGCCATGCATCCTCCAAGGAACAGACACGTTGAATTTGACAGGATTTAATGCAGGAAAATAGGTCATTTGTAAAACTGCAAAAAAGGATGCAAAATACAAACTGGTAAGTATCTGAGTAAATACTAAGTAAACAATGCTTTAACAACTAAAAACACCAATACACCTATATGAACCAACTGACTATTGACTATTCCCAAAAGCTGTACTCAACTCTCAACATAAACACGTTAATATTAGTGTAAAGAGTAAAACTTAAGACAAAGCAGTTTCGTGGGCTTTAAGGCAAAGGATTAAAACGATTGCAGAGCTGAGCTGGTCATGCCAAGAGTCCACAGAGAAACAAAGGCGTTCTTGACACTAATTCCTGTTCAATTAAGTTATCTGCAATCACTAGGTGGGGCTAAAGAGTATACAAAATAACCACTCCAACGAATCCAATACAACATTCCTAAACTTCATTTTTATCTGATGCCATTCACATCACTAATTCCAGGTCTGATCAGAGTAAGTGTTCAATTAAAATTTAAAACTCAACAGTATTATAATATAATAAAATAATCGCACCCTTCTGCTAAATATAAAAATATAATTTTCACTCACATTAACTGTTGGCAATTTGACATGCTGACTGCCTTTCTCTAGCAGCTACTGCATTACATTTAATATCCAGTGCTTAATTTGTAAATCAAACGATGCCGGAATGCAAACAGCAGACAACATAAAATGTTACCGGATCGAGGCAGAAAGTTACCGAAACGCACACTTCAAAATTAGAGTTTGCAGATCCTTTTCCGGCAGGATCCGGCTCAAATTAAGCCCCGATATCTAAATATTCTGCATATGCAGTCATTAATACTTCAAGCTACAGTGGTCTTAAATACAATGCTCAGCTAATTTTCACATTCAAGTCAATGATAAATTCCATTTATCTGCATTTCATTAAGAACGTCTTGTATAGTTATGCATGAACGCGCTTCTGTCCGAGTCAACCTACTAAAGTTGAGCAACCCAGATTACTACTCCGATCAGCAGTTTTAGAACCGAAAACTCTTGAGTATGTCAGATCGGGGTAAGACAACTCCGAGTTCATGGTTAAGTTTAGAGTTTGTTAAACCCGCTTTCTGGAACACCCCCCTGGTGACACTCTGAACCAACCATCTGCTTGCATAAATGAAATCAAGCTTTGGCTGGCTAAAATTTTTCCAGCTAAATGAGTGCAAGACGGAGGCTATTCTATTCAGCCCCTCAGTAAATACCCAACCCACTAGTGACCCAAGAAAATTAGGAGCTGATCCAAATTAAAAAAAAAAAAAAAAAATTGTCAAATAAAGACCTATTGCCAAGCTTTAGACAGCATTGACAATCCATAATGCTATGCAAGCCATAGACCATTAGTGGCAACTGGATGAGAGATATTCCAAACCGAATCTCCTTTAGAGTTTTGGTATCAAAATTTATTCCAAAGAAAATACATATTTAGACCAATAAAATCACTTCGCCACTGGAAGCCACAGCATCTGGATAAGTCTCCTCCAGATGTGAAACCTCTCTCCCTGAAACACAGATGCACAGATTGGGGGGAGGGGGGAAATGGGGATACACAGGGGGTCCACGCAGAAGGAAACTCACTTTGTCGAGTGCATCTTTTTTCACAGGAGTCCACTGGTGTTGGATGGCACACTGACGTACTACAGTGGATAAACACCTAGAAGAAGAAAGTACACATTACATCAAAAGCAGAGCAAACAGGTCAACAGTAATGAAATTCCCTACCCTTTCTGTCAGAGGGACCATTGATGCAGCGTCCACAAAGGTAAACATCTTTAAAACAAAGCGCTTGTAATGGGTAGGGAACGGAAGGCTAGAAGACCCATTCACTGGAATGAGAGTGGTCAGGTAACGGTCATCCCAATAAGGGCACCTACAGACCAAAACAGAATCAGACCAAAAGTTAAAAATGAATGAATAAACCCACACCCTCATGAAAAGGGGCAAGCTAGCGTCACTCACCCATTAACCAAGAGATCCCACTGGGGTAGACTGAGTGGGTCAGGATTGGATGTTGCCCAGCAGTGTCTCAGATTCAAGACAATACTGGGATCAGTCCGATCCAAGATGCGCAGCTCTACATAAACAGGCTCCTGCAGAGCTTTTGTAATTGGGTAGTCAGCCTCTTCATAAAAGGAGGAGAATGCCACATCTCCTGCAAATGCAATAAAGTTCACACCCAACTAGACACTCCATGGCAAACTCGAAGTATTATAAGCCTACCCTTAACACATCCCTCAGACGAACAGTTTCCATTGGCTAATCTAAGCTCCACTTGCAGAGGTCCAGGAACAACAACTGGTTCAGGCTGAGGAGAATCACGGAGCTCCACAACCAATGCTTCAACTGCAGTTCTGGAGTACCTACACTGGAAGAGAAGTCTAACAAAGAGGCATTGTCAATAGAGAATTCTGGTCAAATGCAGCCAAAAGACTATGCACTTACTCAAACTGGCTGTCCCTTGTAATAGCACCAAGGGGCCCAACCCCCACCTCATAAGTTGAGATCATTGCATTTTCATAGACCAAATAATCATCTTCCACCTATGAAAGACAACAATCATGGTTCACCATTTCAAGACAACAACTAAGCATTATACCATCCCCAAGTACTTACAGTCATCCTTGTTCCACAAGCTGTGACGGGGAATTGATAAATGATAAAGGCAGCTGTGGCTTCAACAGGTCTACATGATGCCTCATCATGACCCAATAGATAGACGGAATCCAAGCTTAGTTGAGGTAGAGTGGTAGCTCTAGCCACAACCACTACAAACTGGCCATCTCTAATACACTGGACAGTCACTAGTAGCATGTGGGTAGGGGAGGGGGAGGGAGTATTTTGGCTTAGTTACCAAATTGGTCAGTCTTAAGGTGCATGTCATTAGTACTGACAAAAAGTGCTTACCTGCTTTCCCATAGTAGCAAAGATGCCCATCAAAGCAGCAGTTTATGGACTCACAGTCAACAGCACTAATGTTTTGCTGGCCACACAGCACTTTATCATGGTCATCAACCACACATCTCTGTGAAGGCTGTGCATAAAGGCTCACTAGCTGTAGTTGAGAATTACCAGATGGGTGAGCTTCATCTAATTCTGGAAATAAAGCTCTAGGCCCCAGACCTGGAAATCTCTGCTGTGCAGGAAGCGCATAGCATAAAAAATAAAGCCAGTTACACAGCACCAGTAAGTGACCCACTTTCCAGAACCCTTCCATCATGCATACCTACACTTTGAACACCTTTTGATGTTATTTATATTGTTAATGAATCCACTGTTATTATAGCTCCACCCCTACTTCATTTACCAATAATCACTTTTTAGCTAATTACTGTGTGACGTGTGAACTGAACCTGGTCAAAGGTGTTAATCACCCAGGACTGGAAGGCTATTAATGATAAATGGAGACGGTGGGCTTATCGGAACTGGTTAAAAGTCAGTTTGGTATGAATAGCCGTATGATATTGAGAATTCAATTAAATTAAAGTAAAGCTGTTGTTCATCTTATATGCAAGTAGTGATCCCTAGTGATGGGCAAATGAAGCCTCTTGAAGCAATGAAGCTTTCCAACCCTTTGCTTTGCAAAAAGGTTCATTACTCAAGGCTTCATTCATCACTCACTAGTGACATCTGCTGGTGAAACTGTAACAGCCTCGTCATTCAGTTGGATCATACTTTCAAAAATTTGTAAATGCAATATTGTCACAAAGTTTCCATCAAACTCATGTTTAGTAACAGGAGAATCAATTAAATCATACTTAATTGTCATGTTTTAATTATTAAAATGATTTGTAGCCAATCTAATCCTTGACCATTAGTGGTTGTGTTGGGTTTTCTTGTATATCATGAACGTATTTGACAATGAAGATATGTTGTACTTTACTATATTGGGAATTGAGTGGTTGTTGAGGCAGACTGAATATTTTGAGTTAGAAACTGATTTAAAAAAAAACAAAATGTGTTTTAAATAATTGCTTCTTGGGGGTTCTAGATCTGGTTTGGTAGTCATGGCCTGGTGGTTAGGGAAGGGAAGTGGTTATGGAACTGGTCTTGTAACCGGAGGGTCGTGGGTTCGATTCCCAGACCTGAGGCCATGACTGAGGCGCCCCTTAACCCTCAATTGTTCACTTATATAAAAATGAGATAAAATGTAAGTCGCTCTGGATAAGGGCGTCTGCCAAATGTAAAATGTTTTTAACATTACAAATAAGGTTTGCCTCTTCCAATGGTTTTTAGTCTGTTTTTGATGTGTGAATCTGATGTACATCCTGATCAAACAAAAAGAATTTAGAACGTTCCAGATTTTAAATTTAACCACCTTCTACAACACGAAGCAACAGGGTTCATAGCGCTTTTATTTTGAAAAACGATACGCAAAATGAAGCAATGACGTGGCCGATGTAATGCGAGGCCTCGTTTGTTGCTGATCACGTGATTTTGCTCAATCTAACACAAGCTCCGAAGCGGGGCTTCATCGGACACGCCCCTTTTTACTCGGTACACGCTTCGAAGCCTAGCTTCAGATGTCCCATCACTAGTGATCCCAAGCAGAGGGGTATTCCAGAAAGCAGGTTTAACAAACTCTAAACCTAACCCTGAACTCTGAGTTGTCTTACCCCGTTCTGACATACTCAAGAGTTTTCTGTTCCAAAACGGCTGATCGGAGTTAAAGTAATCAGGGTCGATCAACTCTGAGTATGTGGACCCAGACAGAAGCGCGTCAACGCGAAACTATGAAAGGTGTTCCTGTTTTGTGGGTGACAAGGCCCTCACCGGCGTGGTGGATCCCAATGTGGGTGATTTGGATTTTACACAAAGTATCTATTTCTATAAGTCAGTGCTGATTGGACATGTCATAAAATATTGTGTTTTCATACTGGTTACATAAGAATAAAAAGTCTGTCATTTTTGTTTTTACACATTTTATTTTCCTTTCAGGGACTGAAACCAGAAAGGACACGCAGTCTCAGCCTGCTGCCACAGACGTGGGATGCTCCTCCAGCGTCCCTGGTACATCTGGTGTCATGGAGACCTCCAGCACGCCCCACAAGTGGTCTGCATGTGAAGTCCAGGAAGTTTTAAATGAATACCATACTGAGATTAGTGTCAAGCCCATTTCTCCTGTGCACTCTGACATGGTTTGCGTTTCTGCAAAGGTGGCCCAAGCCCACCTGACTCTGACAGTAGTCACAATTCAAGACAAGTGCCTAGCTCTGAACATGCCTCCTTAGCTCAAGTCGTTGAGATGTTGGAGAAACTTCTGAGGCGTGATGTCAGTGCAGCACATTCAGGCCCTGTGAGGAGGACTCCCACCAGGCTGCCCAGAATTCATGGTTTTGACAAGACCCCCTGCTCAATTTGTAACGATGCTCTTCATTCTGCCCTTTCTCATTACCGGGAACAAAAACTGTGTTTCCAGTGCCATTCAGCAGGTCACACACGCCGCAACTGCCCTGATGGGACGAGAACAGCCACGGAGTACCAGGGAAACTAGACAGTCTGCACTTATGGGAGGGCAGCGCAGACGAAGAAAGTGAACCTCCCAGTGACTTAGTGAGTAGCACTGGAGTAGAACATTATGAGTCTCTTTGTGAGTTTTACAGTGGCAAGGTGCCCCCATCCAAGACTGTTGTTTTTTTTGGGATCACAAATGGTAGCAAAGACTGATAGCTTGTTCTATACATCTGTGTCAGTTTGCCATGGCCCCACATTCAGGGCAATGATAGATAGTGGATCGATGGCCTGTACTATAAGTGAGGCTGCAGAGGCGAGTCTTTTACATAACTGTCCTGATTTGAGGAAGGCTGAATCTGAGAACATCATTATTGTTGGCTGTGGGGGCCATCGCGTTGCCCCTAAGGGCACATATGATCTTGAGGTTGATGTTTATGGATGTAGGATGATTATTCCAGTTTTAGTTGTGCCTGGCCAAACCGAACAGATGATCTTGGGCAGTAACGGCATTAAATATTTGTTGACTTTGATGAGGGAAACCGATGGTTATTGGAGACTGATGTCCCTGCCCACTGAAGGTCAGGATAGTGATCTTTGCCAGTTTATGTCATTACTCTCCAACACAGACAGATGGAGAGGTAGTTCTGTCCCAGACAGATTGGGCACAGTTAAAGTTGGGAGGAGTGTAGTGCTTGAACCAGAGAGTGAACATCTTGTTTGGGGTAGGTTGCCTGACTCTTCAGCAATGTCAGTGGGCAGCACAGTGATTGTCGAGCCAACGTTGTCTAAAGCCAGGCCTAAGCACATACTCGTTGGCACGGTTGTCACACCTATGTGGGGAGATCGGTACGTTCCAGTTAAAGTAATCAACCAAACTAGTCATACTGTGGTCTTGAAGAGAAATGCAAAGATTGCAGATGTCTCTCCCTGTATTGCAGTGGAAGATTTGTTCACAGGGGATGAAGTCCAGTGCAACACACAAAGTATGGAGACCTTGGATGTGCAGCCTAGGTCAGAGGAGGACATGGCGCACGTTCTTGAGACACTAGGCCTCCAAGACTTAGACTTGAAGTCGTGTGAAGTCCCCTTGCAATGGAAATGCAAATTGCTACAAGTCATTGAGCAATATGAAAAAGTATTTTCTAGAAACAAGTTGGATTGTGGCAAGGCTGAGGGCTTTGTACATCGCATTCACCTGTTCGACAGTAAGCCATTTCGTCTGCCCTATCGGCGCGTTCCCCCGAGTCATTACTCCAAGTTGAGAACTGCATTAAACGAAATGGAAAAAAAGGGCATTATACAGAAGTCACGTAGTGAATATGCCTCACCGCTTGTTTTGGTGTGGAAAAAGAATGGCGATATCAGGATATGCACTGACTTCAGGTGGCTTAATGCTAGGACTGTGAGAGATGCCCACCCACTACTTCATCAAGCAGATGCCTTAGCTGCGCTTGGCGAGAACGCATTTTTCTCCACCATGGATCTGACATCAGGCTTTTATAATGTCCCTCTGCATGAGGAGGACAGGAAGTATACTGCTTTTTCATCTCCTTTTGGGCTTCATGAGTATACTCGTCTTCCTCAGGGTCTCTGTAATAGCCCTGCCACGTTTATGCGCATGATGATGTCCATATTCGGTGATGAGAATTTCACAAGCCTGCTTTGTTACCTTGATGACCTTTTGGTGTTTGCGCCCACCGAGGAACTTGCGCTCCAGAGGCTACAAATGGTGTTCTCTCGTCTTGCTGTGCACAACCTCAAGCTTTCTCCAAAGAAATGCTATTTTCTCAGGAAGTCTGTGAGGTTTCTTGGCCACATTATATGTGAGGATGGTGTTCAAACAGATGCAGAGAAAGTTAGAGCCATTGATGACATCCAGGCATCCGATCTCATGGAGGCTGATATGAAAACACCTTCTGCAAAGAAAATCAGGTTGTTTTTAGGCATGGTGATATATTATCAGCACTTCATTGAGGCGTGCTCTGCAAAGGCCAGACCTCTGTTTAGACTCACAGCTGAGACAGCTACACATCACGATGGTAAGAGAAGCCGTGGCGCCAGGAGAAAAGCAGGGAATATTTCATTGTCTCCTGCAGACTGGTCTGTGGAGTGTCAGGAGGCTTTTGAGATGCTGAAACGGGACCTTGTGACCTGTGTCACTTTGGCTCATCCGAACTTCAGCGAGCCATTTATTTTAGCTGTAGATGCTTCCTTTGATGGTATTGGGGCAGTTCTCTCACAGATGCCACCCAATGGGAACATTGCACCAGTGGCATTTGCAAGCAAAACTCTCTCCAAGTCTCAGTTGAACTATCCAGCACATAGGCTGGAATTCCTGGCACTGAAATGGGCAATCAGTGACAAGTTCAGCCACTGGCTCAAAGGCAGACACTTTACGGTCTGGACAGACAATAACCCCCTCACATATATACTGACCAAGCCACGACTTGATGCATGTGAACAAAGGTGGGTGGCCAAACTAGCTTCGTACAGTTTTGACCTGAAGTACATTCCTGGCCCCAAAAACATTGTGGCCAATGCACTGAGCCGACAACCATTCGTACAGTCATGCGTTGGTCACTGACTTGTGTCAGAGCCTTATGAGTTTCTCCTCAGTGAAGTCAACGGCGTGAGTGGTGGAACAGTACAGAATGCTTTCAGGCTGTCCAACAATTGCCAGGCTGTTCAGGACATGAATCAGGGTCCAGCAGAGGAAGATTTGAATAGGGACACACCAGCAGTCTCAGGTGATTCTGTTGCATCTGATCAGATTTCCGCTCTCTTCAATGCACATAGTACTGGCGGTGTGAGCCAAGTGATGGGTATCAGGCCTGCAGCCATCCAGCTTCCAGGGGAGGATCATACTACTGCTGTTCCTCAGAGTCAACTTGTCACTCTACAAGAGCAAGATAGCACAATAAGTAGGGCCATGTCCTATGTGCAGAGACACAAGAGGCCTACCAGACGCGAGCGAGCTGTTGAACCTCGTAGTGTTACGCGCCTTCTTAAGTATTGGAATAAACTCACCATTCTGCATGGTATGTTGTATAAGGTGAAACGAGATCGCTATACCGACAAGAAACTTTTCCTGTTTGTAGTTCCTGACTCTTTGAAGAAGCAGGTTTTGCATGGCATTCATGATGCAGCAGGTCACCAAGGCCAATCTCGCACGCTGTCTCTAGCAAGGCAAAGATTTTTTTGGAATGGCATGGAGCACGACATTGTGAACCACGTTAAGACCTGTCCTCGATGCATTGTGAGTAAGACACCTGATACACACACTTGTGCACCACTCAAGAATATTGTGACTTCAGAGCCTATGGAACTTGTTTGCATAGATTTTTGGACTGCTGAGCAAGGCAATAGGCCTGTTGATGTCCTGGTTGTGACAGATCACTTTACCAAAATGGCCCATGCTTTTCCCTGCAAGAACCAATCTGCCAAACAAGTGGCGCGCCGCCTCTGGAATGACTTCTTTCTGATTTATGGATTTCCCAAGCGTATCCATTCTGACCAAGGAGCCAATTTTGAGAGCAAGCTCATACAAGAACTATTAGACGTCCTCAGAGAAAATTACAGGCGGAATTACCTACTGTTTTTCGCTGTACTCCTTGGTCGTCTGGTAATTTTAGTCCCGTCCGGATCCACATGTCTGAGTTTATACATGCAGACATCACCTCGCGTTTAATAAAACAGCTATATGTCCACTGCCACGCACCGTAGTTACACGTTGTGCGCGCGTTTTCACGGAGATCCACGTAAAGACAGCGGCGAGCGAAAATGGATTTACTGGATTTTTTAATGGATTTATTTTATTTTATTTAACGGATTTATTTAGCTATTTACATTCATTAGCGATTTTTTATAATGTGTTTTCTGTATTGGTTTAACAAAATAGCTTAACTTAAACGGAGATCTTAAATGCTGAACTGAACAGTAGTAAAGTTAAAAGTTAAAAAGGAATCATCAGAGTTGGCAGTGTGACATTATTAAACATGCTATCACGTGACAAGGCGATGTCATGTGACCGAGAAAGCCAAAAACTCACGGGTCCTCCTGTTTTTTCAATTGCTGTCCGGATGCAAGAGTTTTATCACTGAGTACAAGGGTGAAATATTTTTCACAGACGTCCCCCTGAAAAACTAATCCCGTCCGGATAGGGCTTTGTGACTTTTTCATGTTAAATGCATATATTTTTTGTTTTTGATGTTTTTTTTTTAATTCATGTAAATAATGTTTTTTACATTTTGATCTCAACTGCAAATATGAAAATTCTATGAGTGTAATCCTGCAGGAAATCTTTGATTGAAAGCTTAAATCATTGCGCTCTATTGTGTGAACTGCTTCTTCGGCGTGCTTTGATGAGCCAATTATAATAACCATGAAGTAACTAGACGTGAGAGCTGAGGATTGTCACCTAGGGCGGACCTCCATACTGAAATATGTCCATCTAGGCATACTACATAAGTGGAACCTTACAATTGAGTTAGCCTATGTTCGAACACGTACAACTTAAATGTTGTAAACTTTGGGCATTGACTTGAATTCAGTTTAGTGTTTTTACGTAGTATTATTTTTGAGTAGTATATAGGCTATACGTATGAATAGTGTTACCCAACGGAATGTAGCCTAGGAGAAATTCGTTTCTACGAAAAAAACGTTGGTGCACGGACTTTCGCAACTTTGACCGACTTCGTGGATTGGATGTTCGATTCGACATGAACAGTTTAAGCATAGCTGCACTGATACTTGTCACACTCGTATTCTACATTCAACTGCTCGAGGTACGACATTGCTTCAGTTTAAATAGTAATCCTTCACAGCTTTGTGTTTTTTATTTACGTTTTATGATAATGAATGTCACTAAATAGCCTACATTTTAAATAGGCTACATTCATATTTTCGTTATTCTTTAAGTGAACTGTAATCTGTAATAAATGCAATCTTCTAATTTAATAATATGATGTGCAGAAAGGCTTTTTTATCATACAAGTGGCTGTGGATTTAGTGGCTTTTGCAACCTGCAGAGTTTCTCTTTAGTTGAGTAATTTCATGTTTCTTATTCCTGCCAAATGCAATAAGATAGTTGTTCTCAAACCACTGTAAACTATTAAATCATCATGGGGTTTAATGCATGCTCTTTAGATTTCGCAAGAGCAGCTGGTACATTTACTGAGCTTGGATGGCGGTTTTTTTTTCAGTTTTGTATGCTTTAATCTGACTCAACACATGATATTCCAACCTCCTCTGTAACATGGTTGGGTATGTGCACGTATTTCTGCAATTGATATCTGCTACCCCATCTTTCACCTCATCTATAGTGATTTCAACATCTACGTGCCCTAATTTACACAACTCTACATGTTTATTTGCAAATCATCTTGACATTGGAAAGAAGCCCAGTGTATCCATTTGTCAACACTGGGAACCCTTTTAGTCACTTGATTGAGTGCACAAAGACAATCTGCAATCTAACAGGACGTATTCCCCTCCCTTTTCAGCATAATTACTCCTATGTCCCATTCATGGCAGTATGTGTCTACTGAGACCCCATTCTCCATAGGTTAGGTACATATGCTCAGAAGTAAACATATCCTGCTGGTAAGGGTCATGATATTGACCATGAACTTTTTTATCATTGTCATCTATGATGTTCCAGGCCATTGCCCTCTTAAATACGACCAATTCTGAAGGTAAAATACTTTTTTTTTGCTCATATAGCTGCTAAATACCCATCTAAGTACTCTTACTCTAACAGGGCAGTGCTTGATATACTAAATTAGTTATACAATTTAAATACATTGCATTAGTAATGTGACAGGCAGTTGAGGGGGTTGAAAACTATAAAGCATTATAATTGCTGTTGTAGTGATGCCATTTCATGAGGTGTGGGGTCGGAGTCTGTGTCATTCGCTGGAGAGGATGGTGGCAGTGGACCAGGAATACCCCGATGGTGTGGAGCACATCTTCAGGCCTGGCTGTGTGCCACTGCAGCGCTGCTCTGGGTGCTGCAACGACAAGAGACTACGGTGCTTCCGCACTGTCACAGCCAATATTACAATGCAGGTACAGTTTAAGCACATTACATTCTATTAGGTTGAGTGCATTTAGGTAGGCTATGAGCTCAGTTGTCCATCCAAATATACACTACTCACAAAAAGTTAGGGATATTTGGCTTTCAGATGAAGTTTATGGAAAATGTTCTACATTTTCCATAAATGTACTACAGTGATATATCATGAAAGCAGGGCATTTAAGAAGAAGCATGTTATCGTCATTTCCTCATCTCAAACTATTATTGAAGCATAACCAGCAGATGTGGGTATACCCCAGCAAAAAATGTCAAATGTCCCAATTTCACGTGCCCTTGAGCATCAATTACAGCTTGACAAAAACGACTAATGCTGTTCACACGTCGACGTATTGGTCTTTACATCCCACTCTTCTTGAAGGGCCCTCAAGTGTAATTGAGGTTCTGGGGTACAGAGTAATGAGCCTCTACACGGTGACTCAGCTGATCCTGTAGGTTTTATATGGAATTCAGGTGTGGAGAAAGTGCAGGTCACTCCATTTGAGGAGCCCCAGTCTCCAGCAGCCGTTCCTTAATGATGTGACCTCGATGAGCTGGAGCATGTCATCCATGAAGATGAAATTGGGCCTGTGTTGTTCCTAATTTCAACACACACAATTGTTGCAGAGGCACAATGACTGGATTAATGATGTTATTCAAGTAGTATGGGCTTGTCACAAAGCGTAGGGCAGCTCTGTATTGACTAGACACACCTGCCCACAACACCACCACCACCACCGAAGGCTCATCTGGTGAGATCAGATGTTGATGCAATGCAGTCTCCTTGACATCTCAAATATCATTGGTGGACATAAATTCTGTTCAGCATGAATCGACTTATCATTTAACAGCACTGAGGCCCACTAGGGCAATCATGGCCTGGTGGTTAGGGAATTGGTCTTGTGACCAGAGGGTCGTGGGTTCGATTCCCAGACCTAAGGCCATGACTGAGGTGCCCTTGAGCAAGGCACCTAACCCCAACTGCTCCCTGGGCGCCGGGCTAGGGCTGCCCACCGCTCTGGGCACGTGTGATCCACAGCCCCCTAATCACTAGTGTGTGTGTGTTCTGACTGCACAGATGGGTTAAAAGCGGAGGACAAATTTTGATTGGGGTGTAAAAATCACAATTGACAAAATATGGCACATTTCATTCATTTCACTGGTCCATCATCTAGTGTAAATGCTTGTGTAGTGTAAACATTTTTTGTGATCTGACATGGCACTTAGGTGCTTCTCACCTCCCTTAAATGTGCCTGGAGTTGTGTGGCATTCATCCTCTGGTTCTACAGGATGACGATGTTCTCAATGAAGCAGTTATCAGTTTGGGATGTGGCCAAATGGATCAAATACCTGTTGTGAATTTTGCTGTTAAGTTTTCCTTGTTAGAAAACATTACGTTGTGCATAAAGTACTGAAACAGTTGGACATGTGCATTTTTTTCCAAATGTTTAGTCACATTAAGTTCACCTGTGAAGGGTAATGTATTTAGGTTCATCCAGAAATTTCACCTGAAACCTCTCCCTATCTTTTTGTGAGTAGTGTGTGTGTGTGTGTGTGTGTGTGTGAAAGAGAGAGAGAGAGAATTCCACAGCAATATTACCAAAAGCTTCATTTTGTTGCTACCTCCTTTTTCAGCTAGTAAGGGTAAGCCCAACAGAGAGGACCAGACAGTATATTCAGCTTTCATTTCTAGAGCATCACACATGTGAGTGCAGGTATGGAAGCCGTGAATTCTTAAAAACAACTGTCTTGCTTTTAACTATTTTATTATTATAGCAACCTTTTTCATTAATCCGATTTTCTTGAGACCAAAACGAAATCATAGAAGATATCACAGGTATGTTTTTTTTCTCTCATTCAAATATTATTTATATTTTATCCATCTCATTAAAGTTCCTCTCCCATAGCACGCAGAGGTTAAGTACCCCATATGGCGGAAAAAAAGGGAAATCGATCAGCAAACTCTACCAAGTAAGTTCTGAACTGCCCTCTGCTGGACACCAGAGACATAAATTGGTTAAGTTGTCTAGGCCATATCGAAAGTGTAATAATAACCTATTGCTGAAGAAACCAAAGAAATACTCAAAACCTCATTATCAATAACAATATTTTGCAATAGATATGTTTTTAACGTTAAAATATATTTAAAACATTTTTCATTAAGGTTGTTAATACCACAATGTGTTTATTTCAATAATCAGTATACTTGGTTAGATTTCTTAAATAACCTAGAAATGTTAACTACCTGTAATTTATTTATTTTTTATTTTTTATTTGCTTGCTAATTCGGCTTTTCATCAAGTATTGTTCATTTGGTGCAGGTGGCATCCGCATCTTGGCTAGAAGGAACATTTTGATTTCCATTTTCATTCTTAAAACAAACACATAGCAGGAGGTTTGGTACCCAGAACTAGGGCTGCACGATTAATCGTATTTTTATCGTTATCGTGATGTGAAGTTTCACGATAAACACATCGAAAGAGCCACGATAACTCCTTGAATAACAGCAAACTCAAATTGCGTTATCCTCGTCCAGCAATAGAGGGAGCTATTCGCGCTGCAGACTATGATCACGTGACGTAAGTAGGCAAGAGGCAGTGTGAGGCAGAGTTGCCAGGTTCGCAGTTTTCACGCCAAATTGGGCTTGTTTGAAAATCCAGCCGCGGGTAAAAATTCTGGGGCCGCAGGGTGCGGTTTTTTGGGCTACTTTTGAGTTGGGCTACTGCGGAAGTTACAAGTCAACACTAAGAATCGATTGCGATATAATACTTAATTTGTCTCCATTTCACACTCGCAACCCCCACCCCGCCGACAACTTACACTCGCAGATTTTGTGCGGAAAACTTTTGTAGGACCTGGCAACCCTGGAGTGGGGTGAACACGCTCATCAGACACGCGATTTGGTTTAAGCCTGGTTTACACTTGATGCGGCGCGAGGGTCCGGGAGGCGAAAATAACGTAATCGCGGTGGCTTCGCCCGTGTGCAATTGCCTCGCGCGCTGTCGATTCACGAGGTCGTGCACCTCTCGAATTTTGTAAGTTCGCGCGCGCCGCGTCTCGGCGCAATGAGAACAGTCATGTTTGCAGGGTTCATACACCTATACAAGGTGGAATTCAAGCACTTGTACGTCACTTTCAAGGTCCATTTCAATAATTCCCAGCACGTTATTGAATTAAATATTTATACATATACTCTAAATGATTCGAAATAATTCGCTTTTTTATCACATTATTTAATGTTATTATTTATTTAAAGTTTGCGCGCGCCGCGTCTCGGCGCAATGAGAACAGTCATGTTTGCAGGGTTCATACACCTATACAAGGTGGAATTCAATTACTTGTATGTCACTTTCAATGTCCATTTCAATAATTCCCAGCACGTTATTGAATAAAATATTTATACATATACTCTAAATGATTCGAAATAATTCGCTTTTTTATCACATTATTTAATGTTATTATTTATTTAAAGTTCTCGCGCGCCGCGTCTCGGCGCAATGAGAACAGTCATGTTTGCAGGGTTCATACACCTATACAAGGTGGAATTCAAGCACTTGTACGTCACTTTCAAGGTCCATTTCAATAATTCCCAGCACGTTATTGAATTAAATATGTATACATATACTCTAAATGATTCGAAATAATTCGCTTTTTTATCACATTATTTAATGGATATTTATTTTCAAAACGCCCAATCTTAACGTCTTCACGTTCTCTCATGTTTCGTCCTGGAATTACAAGAGGCTTGTATATGTTAACATAATACAAGAGAATTGTTCAGTCAGACAGATATTTGTTGTGAAACGAAGTAGTTACAATTTCAAGCCTTTTCAAATACTTTAGCCTAAATTCCAGCACTTTTCAAACCTGAAACACAAAGCAACATTAAAATTGGTCAGGTAAAAGTTAATTCCCCTGTATTTGAGGGGTGTTTTTTCTATACTACTAGGCCTACATATCGTTTCGGACAACACTGCAAAGAATGTGACACGGCAAGATTAAACGCTTCCGCTGTTCGCGGAGGTTAACGAGGTGTGCGGAGTCGCTCACTCGTGAAAGTATAAACCTAGATTGAATCTATTGTTGAATAAACCTGCAAAATATTTGGAATTATTCTGGATTCATTACACAGTAAAAAACAAAACAAATTAACGTGCTGCTGTTCAGAGAGACACTACATTTCTGTATTTTAATCTTAATTTATCGTGGTTCACATCGATATCGGGATATCCAACAATGTTATCGCACATCGCAATTCTAGTCCATATCGTGCACCCCTACCCAGAACATGGATATACAAGCATTTTTGATGAAAACCATGATGAAAACCCCATCTGTCTCTAAGTCCCACTGGCAATGAAACATTCTCTGGGAAAACAGAGTTGGACACTGGTCACCCTATATGTTGTTTTTCCTGGCTAACCTCTCTGATGTGGTAGGCACTGTACTGGTAGCTCAAATAACAAACTTCAAGACAAGATACTACAAGGCTCTGTGTAATGTTCAGAAGTTAATTTGTCTGTCTGATAGCATTCAGTATGTTTATTAACCTCTGGGGTTATTTGCAGTACTGCCTTGTGCAACACTGGGGAAAGTATAGTCCACTTACGTAGTAAGTTTGAAATAAAGCTACGTTGTACCCGAGTGTGACGACATGAGTATGTTCTTGTAAAAAGTCAAAACAATGAAAGATTTCATGCACGTTTTAACATTTTCAATGGGATTAAATAATGTCAAGGAATAGTAATGAGTAGGCCAGTCCTGTTTTTACCTCCAAAGGTTAAATAAAGACTCACTTTGGAACTGTTATGTAATGCAAATGTAGTTAACTTATCCGCGTTTTTAGTCTCCCTGCGTGTCGTCAGCGGCGCCACTATGCGGTTGAACAACATGTACTCGGTTCGCTCCCCGTTTGGCGAGAGGTCACGTTTCTGAGCGTAATGTCGGTGGTTCCGACCAATCGGAAACGATGACGGGTTTTAGTGGGCGGTCACAGCCAACCGAAGACGTTGACGTATGTTGTTTCTACGAGTAGCTCATGACAGACACTCCTTATTTCCACCAAGAAAGGACAAACAAAGACGCCTCAACCCGTCTGGAGTTCACAATTTTAAAAAATCGGTGCAACGAAACCTCTGTAATAAGTATCGGTATACTTCATCCACATTCCCGGGGCCCTCGCGGTGTCACGTTGTCGCGGATGACTAGACGACTGAAGCGTTTGGCACGTGCGCAGCCGCGTCTGAAGTCTCGTGTCCGGTGTCGTGTCCGGTAACGTGTGCGGTGTCGCGTATTTCTCGTCGGAGGTTTACGTGACGAACGAGCGATACAGACGGACGGAACAAGGTGGGTTTAACTGTCTTTACGGACATGGACTTTCTCGCGTTATGTATGTGGACGCTTTTTAGTACAACATACGGAGCGAGCGCTAGATAAACTAGTTAGAGTTAACGTTAGAGTTCGTGTTAACGTTAGTGTTTGTGTTGACGTTAGAGTTAACGTTAGTGTTTGTGTTGACGTTAGAGTTAACGTTAGTGTTTGTGTTGACGTTAGAGTTAACGTTAGTGTTTGTGTTGACGTTAGAGTTAACGTTAGTGTTTGTGTTGACGTTA
Source organism: Brachyhypopomus gauderio (assembly GCF_052324685.1). Lineage (NCBI taxonomy): Eukaryota > Metazoa > Chordata > Actinopteri > Gymnotiformes > Hypopomidae > Brachyhypopomus > Brachyhypopomus gauderio. The sequence goes on from NC_135219.1 coordinate 7,633,911, forward strand.
GAGTTAACGTTAGTGTTTGTGTTGACGTTAGAGTTAACGTTAGTGTTTGTGTTGACATTAGAGTTAACGTTAGTGTTTGTGTTGACATTAGAGTTAACGTTAGTGTTTGTGTTGACATTAGAGTTAACGTTAGTGTTCGTGTTGACGTTAGAGTTAACGTTAGTGTTCGTGTTGACGTTAGTGTTAGATTTAAAGTGTGGTCCTTTTAAAGTCTGGGCAGCCATCTGTAATATACTGGGTGCTAACTAGCTAGGTCGCTATACGACTGGTTGAGATGGTTAGCAAGCCAATCCACCTGTAATGTTGTTTGCCTCGTATGATACCCTAAACCTAACACAAGTCCTATGAGGGCTAACGTCGGGTGTCTGGCTAACTATCTAGCTGCTTAATAGCGTTAACATGGGTGATGAGTAGGAGTGAAGTGCGTCAAAATGCACATAAAGAGAGCGCGTAGTTAGTTAACCTAGCTAGCCATATCAACCAGAAGTCTAGGACTAGGCTACAATAGATATAGATAGATATTGTATCTAGTTAGATGTACATAGATATTGTGTGTGTGTGATATCTGTAGTTTCTACAATTTCCTGCCTCTTCAGTCAGTTGTGCATGCTTTCTTTACCTAGACATAGATTATTTTATTCTGATATTTTACGCTGAAATTTAACTAGCTATGGAAAACATACGCACGTGTAGTTTGCCAGCAAAACGTAAGACCAAACCAATGAATATACTTTCTATATTCATTAAACTTAGTTTATTTTGGACAAGCAATATATTCCTTCTTTAGTTTAGTAGACAAATAAAATGTCATTTATATTGGTCAGATATCACATTTAAGTTTTCTTGGAAGGTTTTGATCAAAGATTTGGACTTCTGTTTTTACTTTATCACCCTTTCTTGTGGCAGGGTGACACTGGAGTGATTGGCAATCAAGGGTGGAGCCAAGATGAGTGTGAAGATGAAGGATGATGGGCTCATGAGGATTATGGGAAAGTCTAAAATGAAGAGACTAGAGAAATCAAAACCAGATGCTGAAAGGGACTCTGGTTTCTCAGGTCTGTCATAGGATTTGTAATTAGTTTGGGGGTTTTGAAATATGAAATCTCTAAATAGTTTTCAGCTTTGTGGTTTTACCATGGTTTATTTATTTGTTTGTTTAAATAGATGCTAGTTCTGAGCATCTAAGTACAGTGGACCAGACAGACACAGACGACACCTCTCGACCAGTACTGCCAGTGGCGCGTTCAAGGTCCCAACCTTCTCAGCTGGCTGTGATGAGTGGATCTTTGCAGAATCTATCACCTATGATAATCATGAACAATGTTCTTCTCAAACAGGTAACATACCCTTAGTCAGTTGTAAGGAACAAAATGCACAAAGTAATTTTTGAGATAAGAGCTCCAAGGGGTGCCAGATGTTTCTTAACTGATTTAGTTTACCTTTCATTATATACACTATGGCTCTGTTCGAAATAGACTACTACATACTGGACTCAGTATATACTGGATACTGCATACTGGTCCTCGTAGTAGTATGCAGTACAGTTTCCAGTATGCGACAAAAGCAAAGCATACTACGGGATCACGTGATTGTAGCGTTGCATGATGGGATGCAGTACACCACGAAGATAGCTCTGTTCGCGTACTGGAATATTTTGTGGAAGTAGTAGGTCATCCGGGTATGTTTCGCGTACTGGAAATTTTCATTTTGGTCACATACTGCATACGGCATTCTGATTTGGGGCTCGGTCAGTACGCCAGTAGTATGTAGTAGGCTATTTCGAACATAGCCTATATTGCCAAAAGCATTCTCTCACCCACTCAAATAATCAAAATCAGGTGTTCCAATCACTTCTGTAATCACAGGTGTATACAATTAAGCACCTAGGCATGCAGACCCATTTGTGAAAGAATGAGTCGCTCTCAGGAGCTCAGTGAATTCCAGCGTGGAATTGAATTGAATTGAATGTCTTTGTCATTGTAAGTTACAACGAAATTGTAACTTTAAAATGTAAGAGATTTCACAAATAGTAGACACTTATAACAATACACAATGAACATACACAAACCTTCACAAACATTACATTAGTGCACTAATTTCACTTCCACTAAATCTAAGAGGAAGAACAATCACAAGAAAACTGCAGGTGTGTATTAAACCTTTTTAGCAGAGTGGTCACATACTCTCATATCTCATATTCTCATATGGTCACATACTCTCATATCTAGCAGTCGAGTGTTCTTGGCACCAAACTTTGTAAACCTGCATTGGCCTTGCTCTAAGGCATAGTTGAACCCTCTTTTATTGGGACTGAAAATTGATAATGTATATTTATTCATTTGACAGCCTGGTGATAACCAATCCTCTTTGAAGCCTTGGGGGTTCAGACCAGCTGTTGAGGTTGTTCAGCAGCCACGAGTTGTCTTCCTCCAACCAGTGGTCTCCCAGAGAGCTGCCGCTGTGCCAAAAGGACCTCCCAATAAACGTCGCAGACACAAGAAGTATCTCCCCATCCTAAAGTCCTATCCCAAAATCGCTCCTCACCCTGGAGACAGCCCGCATGGTATCTGCAGCAACAGTGGCAGCTCTAGCACTGCTGCTTTGGTGAAGAGCTGCAATTTGTCTTCCAGCAGCCAAGACCGCACTCATGGAGACAAGCAGCAAGGTTTACCAGGTAGTGCTTCTTCAGCCTCCACCACTCCAAACCACCTTATGCCAACTAGACATCTTCCAGCTTCACTTCAGCCCCACATGGCTGTTGCTGATTCCAACACTAGCCCCGACTGTGAAGGGTCAGCTCCTGGAAACCTGGAGCCCCCAGCAGTGCCCACAGACACGCATACCAAGGCATTACAGACCCATGCGCAGGAAGTGTCCGAGGATTGCATCGGCCAAGACAGTGACTCTGACGGCAGCAACAAGAGAAAGCGTTTCTGCAACACCTACAACATTCTCAGCAAGTCAGGACTTCTGGATATTACACTGCGCACTAAAGAGCTGATTCGCCAGAACCGCCGGACCCAGGCTGAACTGGATCTGCTTCGCCAACACACCAGTCTGTTCATGGAAGCCCTGCAGACAGGAGACCTGCATATGTGGAGCAAACTACAGCTGCGCATGCAAGAGGACAGTGACATGAAGACTGTAAACAATGGATCAGAGATGCAAGTGGATCAGTTGAAGTAGGACACGTGCTCAAGAGGAAAAATTCTGACATTCAGATTGCCTTCCTTACAAAACTATTATTTATTATTATTATTACTACAGTGACATATTCAATTTCTTGATTTTGATCCCTGCCACCACAATACTTTGATGGATTTTAAAAAGTATGATTGAAAAATTTGAATAATTTGGTAGTCATGACCACAGTACACAATAGAGATGATGAGGCATCTTCATGGACTGGGAAAAATAATAATTAAGACAGGAGAGATTAACATTGGCTGGTCCCCTTAATCAAATACAGTCATCTAGAACCACAGTAATTGGAAATAGCTATTTAATAATTGGGTGTGTCTGGGAATGATGGACATATTTGAAAGATAGGAAGGAACAGTAAGGTAAATATACATGTTCAGTCAATTTTCAAAGCATTCATAAGGGCTTTAGTATCATTTTATTGTCTAAATAAAATAGCCAGATATATGGAATACAGTATAGGGAATATATTATGTATAGAGGGAGTGCATTTTTAAAACGTAAATATGGTAGTATTTACTTAAATATACAGGCATTCATACGCAAGTAGGTAAACCAGGTTGAAACATCTGACAAGATTGAGTCATCTAACAGAATGAATGATTTCACCCGAGAACATATTTAATTTCATGCTTGTATTGCAGTATGACTTTTCCCCCCAAATCTTCTTACTGTTGAAAATTAAACCAAAATATTACAGTGCAAAATTGTCTGACTTTTAGGTGCTTGTCCACAGCCATTTAGTAGCTTCAGCCTAAACTTGTACTGAGATTGTAAACTATTTGCAAGTTTTATGTTGTTGGTTATTTATCTTTTTATTCTGCTCATGAAATAGGTGCCGCGACATTACTACCACAAATTTGAGTTTGAATGCATATTAACCACTGTCATGTTGTGGGATTTGCTCTGGGTTTTATCAGCCAAACCAAAGAGGTCACAAGAGTCATGTGTGTAACAGCTTCAGACACTGGACGAATTGGGCATGGCCACCAAAATACCCCATCTTTCCTCTCGTTTACTAGATCACTTGAAAGAAGTGTGACTATCAAAAACCTATCTTTTAATTTTCTGTGAAAGAAGACAATAGTTCATCTTAAAATATTCCATATTTTGCTTGTCACTAATTTGCAGTCTAAAATGTAATGAAAAAAGATTAGAGCTACAGATGTGAAAGTGCTTTTTTCACATTTATTTTTAAGAGAACATAAGTTTAAAATATGATAATGTGTTAAACGATGGATCATTATTCGTCCTTGATTTGAACATTAACATTTTACTGATCGCTCTGAAGCCTGCTTCAACTCGAAAGCACGAAGACGTTTGAATGGTTTAAAAACACAGTGTATTCACTGAAGCAGGTCCGATTCCTTTCTTTCCTCACAATAGAAGTTGCTTGTTCCCTGAACTCCTGTTGATATATATATATATATAGTTATGATGGTCCCTTTCAGGTTCAATGTGTTAACTAAGCAATGCTCTTATTGGACAGGTCTCTACACTCCCTCAGTAATGCTCAGATTCTTAAGTGGTTGTATTGCACCAAGTGAGATGGTATTTTAAAATTGTATACATTGTATACATTATAAGTGGTGGTTATTTTTCTTTATAAAATTGATTACAAGTAACAACTGACTCCTACATGATGTCATCTTGATTTATTAAATTATTATTTGGTTAAAGTCACACTGTTGGCCTGTTCAAAATAATTGTCAGAAATGGTATTCAGGGTTTTTTGAGGCAGCTACATATGGACCACTAGTTTATAGTTTAGTATGTGCCATTTTCTTGAGGTTATTTTCCAAAGTCAGAAGGCTTCCGTGAGAATTCACATGCCTACATATATCCTGGTTTCATTTGTAATTTTGCAAAAATATATTGTTTTGCTGTTATCATTGCTATTTTGTTATAGCTGTCTATAACAAACTTCAAAGTTATGGATCATATGTGGGCAGCTGAATGTTTATTATTCACTTAATGTGTATATATATATATATATATTTTTTCAGATTTACCGGTCATTTGCCAGCAATCGTGTTTTGTTTCCATATCAAAAGCAAGTTATTGTTATTTCATAGTTCATATAAACCTGATAATGATATTCCCTGCTTCTATAATCTTTGCTGTCTTTATCATAGGATCTGTGGAAGTATAGCCCAATCAGGACTTTAGAGTACTATATTAGTAGCAAAGCAACAGCTAAAAATAGCTTGGGATTTTATCTGCTGTTTTTGTGCACTTCTTACAGCTTATTCAAAATGGCTTACTTAGTAAACTAATAAAATGTTTGTTCCCTGCCATAAATAATCAAGATTAAATAAAAGCTATTGAATAAGTTAAATATGAAATTAAATATGTACTCAGTTTGCTGGGGTTTATAAACATTGTCTACTCCTTGTCCCCTCTACTAGACACCCCTGCCTTGTTTGTCCATCTTGTATATGTAAAATCAGAGATGATAGCTTATCTAATGCTGCACAGTTTTATGGTGACTATCCTCTAGCACCCTCATGAGTGCTCATGGTACACTCCTGGCTGTATATTTTTGGTTGGTGGAATGTTCTCTGTCAAGTAGCAGCATTGAGGTATTTAAAAATGTCTGCAGCATTGCTGTCTCATCTACATCTGTCTCATCTATTATAAAGTGCTTGGTAAGTATATTTAGTCACAAACAGGAAATAAAAGGCTCGTGTCTAAATGCACACTAGAACAGCAGCCTCAGTGTTTCTCTGTAATGAAATAACAAAATGATTACATAATATTTTTACATAATTACAAAGTTATCTGATTGCCCAATGATTGCTGGAAAGGAGGAGTTATGTTCTCAGGATCAAGAAATTTCAGTTATGCTAGTGATCCGCAGGCTTTCTGAAACTGATATCTGGATTTTTTTGCTTATTTTTTATTTTCAGGGAGGACAAAGGTGCATGCCCATCTCCCCTTAGAGTGCTAATTTTCTAACTATAATAACTGGTAGTTATTTTGGAAACGCTTGTCCTTATGTGATGACGTCTGTCCAGCGACTCTTGTTTCCTCGAATTGCAACCCGGAAGTACACTGGTGTTCAGCTTTTTGTTTGTGGTTTTTTCTTCTAGTTAAACAGCGGAGATGGGGGTAGGACTTCATCTAGAGTACATTAAACAGAAAGTAGAATATGAACGATAATCGTGATAATATTGCTATTGAGATTACCCTGTATAAGTTATGTTTACTAATGACATAACCGGTGATCCAGTATCTAGCTAGCAGGCTAAGCTAACGCGGCTGCTGCAGTGTCGCCGGAAATGTGTTGAACGCAGCTTTAACGAACACGGCGGGGTGATTAGGAGTGGCATAAATACGCTCAAGAAACTAAATAAGCGAAATAAACTAGCTGGCACTGGTGGTCGACAAGTCCTGTGCACGCCGCGTGTCTCCTCTAGCCTGCTAGGTATTGTTAGCTAGTGTTGTATCAAAGGTCGTAGGAGACCCGAGTGGATGATCACGGCCTTTTAACCGAGAACACGTCCATGTTCCCTTCACCTTAAACACACGTAGACTCCGCTTTGAAAACAACTTCGTTGGAGTTCACGGTCGAATTGATTAGGATAAATGTAGCGGTACAGTTAATGTCTTCAGGACATCAGTTCGCTACCCTACGTGTTCGTGATTAGGGCTGATTGTTTAAAATTCCTCAATACATGGATTAATATTTTTCGTTTAGGTGTTTGGACATCTTGCCCAAACGTTTTGACAGCGGTAATGTGATGGCCAGAATCTTCTATTTCTGACCGTCGTCACGCGTCCACGTCAGCGGGGTATCTATTCATATCTACATATATTAACTACTTGAACTTATCAGAATAATTTTGCAGTGTTCCAGCGCTCTTTTGGTCACCTCTAGCCCTGTTACTCAGTATGCGTTTGTATTTGTTGCCTTCTATACCATAGATCACACAACACTGAATCCATGCTTTCTGATGAGCTGGACTCCAAACCTGAGGTATTTAAAAATCAATATGGGGTTAACGATGCATGTTTTATATGCTTTCTTCAACTGCCTTATCCCTTTTTAAAGCTGCTGGTTGAGTTTGTGCAGAACGCCTCCATACCCTTGGGCCAGGGTCTGGAGGAACAAGACCCCAAAACACAGTGTCTACCTCTCCTTGCCTCTTCAGAGAACTCCTTATGCAGCCAGCTAGACCTTCCAGGTAGTTTTACATTCAGGTGCCAGTTGATCATCATCAGATGCCTTCTGTAGCTGTAATTTCAGAAAACAAATTATGTCGTTTTGTAGATACTCGTTCATTGTGTACTTTCTCAGATCTTGCCCTTTTAAATTTGCACCTACTTGCTTTTGTGCAATAATGCTCTTAACCAAGCGCTTGATTCCCTGTCTCTAGAGGGCGCTCTTAGCCATGCTGCGTCCCCGTCGCTGTCAGAGTTTGCCCCAGAGCGCAGTCCCCTGGTAGTGCAGCTCCAAACTCACTCCCCAACACCAACCCCTCCAGCGATCCTCCAAGACCTCCAGCAACCAGAGAGCACCTCGTATGTCCTCCTCAATCTCGCCAAAGGTGTGATTCAGTCTGTTTTCAATATGACTGTGCTTCCTCACATGGATTTAGAAACCCCTGGTGTAGCAATAGTGGTTGCAATATAATAATGTGAAGTTGTCTTCAAATGAACATTTTCTGTTTTATGTAATTTGTAGTCACTCTGCAACACACCTGATTGTTTTTTAGTCCATTCAAAAAGAATCAATCACGAAACAACACAAACTATTTACCTAGTGATTGCTTCTTGTACCTCTCACAGCTAGTACATGAGATTAGCCCTTTTGTTTGGACAATTTTTACCTACCAAATTTGGAGGTTAGATATGAATGTTTCTGCATGTTCTACTAAGAGAACAACGAGCCACAAATCCATATTTTTAGGTTAGACCTGGTGATAAGAGGAGACATCTGAATTATAAGTTGTTGTTTTATTGTAAAACGCAAGCTTCCCACAAGTCCTTCTTTAATCTCGGTGTCATTGCATGCCATCTTGGGTAAGAATTTTGTCAAAAAACTGGATGTTCTCAGCATATTCCTTAGTCTCACCCTTTTGTCTTTTTTTTTTTGAAGGGCTAGCACACTCAGCAGAACCCCTGGTGTTCGTGCAGGATGATGTGGATGAGGCGGAGGAGGAGATTTCAGCAGGGGAGTGTGCAGATGGAAGTGCCCCTTGGTACCTGCGGGTGCAGGAACTGGCCCATGACAGCCTAATAGCTGCCACCCGGGCCCAGCTGGCAAAGGATGCCAGGGCCAGTAGCAACAGTAATTTCCACTTACTTGTCATCGCCTTTACAGAAACACAGTATTATATAGGAAAAGTAGCATCACAGTACTAGCAAATCAAAATTGTTATTTTGTAATGTCTAACCCAAACATTCGCGATGCCCATGTACTGTGATTTTCTAGGTGACCATATCCATAGCTACCAGTCAGAGGGTCCGAAAAAGGAGGCACTGTCACGGAACAGTCGTGCATCTGCCGATAAAATTCTGAGGTGTCCTTATGAGAACTGCCATAGGACATTTACCTGGCCCGCTCATCTAAAATACCACCTAAAAACACACCGGTAAATTGTGGAAACGGTTTACAGTATTTGAATAAAACAAGTGCAAACTTGTTGACTTGATGGCTTTCTGCATGTACAGTAAGGCGTGTTTGAATGTCTCAGGAATGACCGTACATTCCGCTGTGGAGCTGAAGGCTGTGGGAAGAGCTTTTATGTTCTACAGAGACTGCAGGTGCACATGAGGACACACAATGGGGAGAAGCCCTTTATCTGTAATGAGAAGAACTGTGGCAAGAAGTTTACCACAGCTGGTAACCTGAAGAACCATAAGCGTACCCATACTGGTAGGCTGTCAAGCTGTCATTAGCAGTGAATGTCAGTCCACATGCACTCAGTACAGCAAAGCTTTGCAAAATTCATGAACTTAAGATTCCATTCATTTATTCCAAGTTGGCTATGCTTCTGGCTGGTTTATCTTCATTTGGTACTAGTCCTGAAATGATGTCTTGTGAATTTTCTGTGTGTTTAGGTGAGAAGCCTTTTCTTTGTGAAGTAGACAGTTGTGGACGATCTTTTGCAGAGTACTCCAGTCTGCGCAAACACATGCTCGTGCACTCTGGTGAGTAAGAGCAAGCTTTGGAACATGAGCCATTGTACTTATTTAATCTCGGTGATATTTAGCAGACTATTTTACTCATTTATTTTGCTTTTTTTAATGGTGACATATTTAAACACAGACATGCACATGTGTTCAACCACTCAACAGCATCAAGTTATTGAGTTAGAGAATAAAAGGGTTCAAGCTGATTGGATGTAAATCGTGATGTCAAGCTACTTCCAGTTTCTTGCCTCGTCAGGGGAGAAGCCTCATCAGTGCTCCATATGTGGGAAGACCTTCTCTCAGAGTGGCAGCAGGAACGTTCACATGAGGAAACGACACGGAGAGGATGTTCTGGGCCCTGAAAGCAGGGAAACTGGTAACAAGATATCACTTTTGTGTTATATTACTGCCAAGTCTGTAGCATTATCCCTGGCAATGCCGGACAACTGCAAGCCATTATGATGACAGTAATACCTCACTTGTGCATATCATACAGACGAGGAAATTAAGGAGAAATATTAGGCTAGAGAACTTCATCACATGTAGTGTTGCTTTATGATTGGCTAGAGGACTTCATCACATGTAGTGTTGCTTTGATTGGCAGGGGAGGCTCTGACTCACAGCAGTTTGCTAGAGGCCGATGGTGCTACCAATGACTCCATGGTAACTATGACGACAGTTGTGGAGCCTGTTAATCTTCATCATGCAATGCTGAGGGCCCCAGGTACCCAGTGTCTGATTATCGGATCATCTGAATAAACAGTGTCTGATTATCAGATCATCTGAATAATACAATTTTCACATGTGTGCCATTCTTTTGTAGTTGTATTTTTATTCATTTATGCTTTTCTTTTTATGTCCGCAGGTCCTGCAGACCCAGTAGTGGTACTTTCTCCACCTCATGACTTGGTCACCATGACAGCTGGAGGTCATAGTTACGGGGAAGATGTTGTGACGTTGCTATAGTAGTCTTTGTAAATAAAGTAATTAAAATGAACTGCATGTGTTTGTCATACCATTCTCAAAAGGAAAAAGACAATTTTGTCACACTCATTAAAAATATTTTCACTCATTTTAATAATCTACATATATAGAAATATTTTTATATAACAACCAACCGATTTGTTAAAAATGCACTTAAAATGCCAGGTATCACTCAAGGATTATTAGAATCTTCACTGAAAGGCAATTCTTTTAAAACCAAAGGCAAACTCGCATCGAAACCAAATTATTGGTTTTTATTAATCATTTTGCTTAAAGTATATAGGCACTTCCATAATTCCACTTCAATAGGAAATTCACATTTTATAAGAGAATGTGATAGCAAACACACCTAAGTATTAGAACATGTATAACTTTTTATTCAGATTCCATTTTTGATCAAAATACTTTGATAGATGATCCGAAAACAATACTGTTATCAGTGTGTTTAGTGCGATGCACCCATTGGACTACTTTTGAGTGCACTTCTGTCTGGCACAGAACACCAGGCATGCTTGACTTAATGTGGCCTCATGATTGACCACTTCCACAAAGTGCACCTGAGGAAGAACTGTAAAACCATTCTATTTATACCTAAATTAAATTTCTCACACTTAAGTCATGCAGGTTTAAGTGTAGTGCCTAAAATGTGGTAACTACACTGGTATATTTTCTAACATGAGCAACATTTGAATTAATGTGTGATGCTATTGCTATTCTACAAATATTATTTTCTGTTACAGGATTGTTGGTAGGGTCAATGCTTGTTCTGAATGTCAACTGTCAAATAGCAGGACTGCAAGGCTTATGATGAATAAACCTAATTTGTCAGCATTCTCTAACCTGGCTCAAGAAATGCCCAAGAACATCTATTAAACTGAGCTCTGCTTATGTTTATGTTGTGCTCATTACTAACTCACCTGCTGCATAGACAGTTCCCTCTAAATCACCATGCCCCATTACATTCCACTGACAAACAAAACAATAATCTTTACTTGTATAGCACCTTTCATACATACATGCAACTAAAAATGCTTAACAGAATAAATAAAACAAAACAAACATAATAAAATAATGTAAACATAACCACATAACTTAAAATAATTAGAACAAACTAATTAAATAAAATAATGTTATAAAATAATAAACAAGGGCTTTTCTGAGCATTAGAAACCTTTACAATCCAAACAGCAGAATATTTTTTTCTTCAGATAAAAAAAATATATGATCAGTTGAACAGATTCAAAAGGTATATGACAATGACATGGAATTTACCTTTTGCTGTGTCAAAAAAAGATCTTAATGATAAATGTAGTATAGTTGTAATCTATCATGTCGCGAGTTGTGCTTTCAGGTTTGCTCAGACATGAACAAGATGTGCATTCTGAGGATGTTATGCAATCTTTTCCCTATTGTTATGTACAATTGCTGGTGCTTTTACCTGTTTGTTTATGCATACCAAAAAACAAAATGGTATCTGTTAAACTGATCCTACTGACTAATTAAGTAACTTAAGGCTGGATGGCGGGGATGGGTTTGCTTCTCCTCAGAGGATCTTCATGTGTTCAAAGTAACTGATAGTGGCTCCCAGGGCCCAGCTTGCTTCTACACTGTTGACCTTCTTGGTTAGCTACGAGGAGAAAAGTCCAAGAAGAGGACGCAAGTTGAAGCATGTTATACTGAAATCTCACCAGTACATTAAATATTTCAAAAGAATCGTCTTTCTGGACACTATATGGACAAAAATGTGTCTGTGACGCTCCGTAATTATAGAGTTCAGGTGTTTCGGACACACAATTGTGCTTTGGTCAACTGGGAGTGCCATTATCGTGAAATGGAAAAGTGTAGCAGCAGCCCAGCCAACAAGCAGCACAACATGCAAACTCTCACAGCATGACTGTACAGTGCTGAAGCACCTAGCATGTAAAATCTTCCATCCTGTGTTGCATCACTGACTACAGACTTCAGCTCTGGAAGCTCAAGAGCTGTCAGGAGCTTCAGAAAATTGGTTTCCGTGGCTGAGTAGCTGCACGCAAGCCTAAGATCAATAGATACAATGCCAAGAACCGGCTAGAGTGGAGTAACGCACGTCACCACTGGACTCTGAAGCAGTCGTAATGTGTTTTTAGGAAAGACACTTCACTGTCTGACAGTTTGATGGTGAATCCCGGTTTGGAGAAAGATACCTACTGGAAACCACAGAGCCAAATGTAAAGTTTGATGGAGGAGGAATAATGGACTGAGAATGTTTTAGGCTAGGCACCTTATTTTGAGTGAAGAGTAATATTTATGCTATAACCTTTAAATACATTTTAGACAATTACATATTTCCACTGTTTTTGGCCTCTAACACCTTTGGGATGAACTGAAATTTTGTGAGGCAGGCTTCGAGACATTTAACAATGCCTTTTTGACTGGGATTACGTTCACACAGACACGTTACAAAATCTTGTGAAAAGCCTTCCTAGAAAAGTATATTAAAAAATTCAAGCACCAATACCTGTCTATGAAGAAGCAATTTACTAAACTGCCTTGAACTAGATGCGACTACAGGTACTCCATCTTGTCAATTGATTAATACAATGCATTTTCAAAAGCTGCATCTGAACACAGCTAGTGTGATGACATAACCATACCTCAAGGGCTGCGTTTTCGCTGAAGCCATAGCCATCTGTCAATACACATGTTATGTAAACAAGATCCATACACAGGAAGGGGAAATCTGGATTATACAGGGACATTTTGTTGCACACTGTATAAACAAAAGCATAATTTTGTCACTGCATAGCATTTTTCAAAAGGCCTCAAACAGGACTTGTGTAACTGGCCACTGTTTTGCGGTACCACTAGGGCACTTTTGCTGCTGTTCTCATTAGCTTATGTTTGCTTTCCTCTCCTCTGATAATGATATATTTTTATCCCACAGTCAAACTCCAAATGGCACTTTCATGGGCATCATTTTCATTGCCCTGCTGCTCAATTTGCTGCCACTGTTCAGCAGTTTTCCCATTAATCTATTTTGTCTTAAAACATCTAGCAGTGACCCTTGGCTGATTTTTTAATGTCAATTTAGCAATCCTAGACCATGTTAAGTTGAGCATAAAGACGGAAATCTTAGTTCATTACCCTCTTTGGCTTTAATCTTGAAATTCCGAACCTGCACAGTTCCTCCCTGTACTTTGTCTGTAAACACAAAATAATTTTAGAGTAGAGATTTTAGCAGATCCAGTTCAAAGACTCAGAAATGAGTAATAAATAGACAAGTGATTAACCTGGTAGTCATATGCAAACTCCTTGAAATTACTTTTAAGATGTTCATAACTAGGATAATACAATTTTTAATTCAAATTGTATATTACAGTGACCCTGGATAGTTATATTATAGTATAAATAGCTCATTCTCACCAATAAGGTTTGCTTCGACAGCATGATCAAAATAGTAAGAGAAGGCATAGAAGACAGAGCTGTCTTTCAGCTCATATGGCTGCTGGATAAGACCTTTCACAACCTTCACAATCTCCTGGTAGCATAATTTGTATGCAGTGTTACCTGACAATGGCATGGGAAGTCAAAATAACAAGGGTAAAGTGAGATGACCTTAAATGCTGTTAATGATTAAATATATAAATCTTGTTTCTGATTCATGTAACTTACCTTCTGATATTCCACTGACTTTGTATGTCAACCCTCCAAAGCTAAATTTTCCCTTGTATTGTTTAGGCAGGCAGGAGGTCTTAAAAACTTTCTGTTCCAAACCTGAAACAAGACAACACCTCAAAGTTTATCTTGATGACCAAGGCTGAAAGCCTCATTTTATCTCATGTATTTATGGGCAGACATATTCAGTTGCACAAAAAGGGCAAATGTTGTACCTTCTGAAGCCACAGCGCCTAAAGCAGCAAGACGAGCTGCTTTGATTCCAAGCCCAAGGTAACTGGAAATAAATGGGTACATGAACTCTTCTATATTTATTAGGGTTCACACACGTAGTGTGGGAAACCTATTGTAATTGCTCGGATTTTTCTTTTTCTTCTTATTAGGGCTCCGAGCACCAAAGGTGCTGGAGGCCTATTGTAATTGTTAGGATTTTTCTCCTTATTATTAGGGCTCCGAGCACCAAAGGTGCTGGAGGCCTATTGTAATTGTTAGGATTTTTCTCCTTATTATTATTAGGGTTCACACACACATAGTGTGGGAACCCTATTGTAATTGCTGGTATTTTTCTTATTTTTCTTATTCTTTTGCCCATTTTTTGACATAAAATGCATCGTGCAGCCTAGACCGTAATGCCTAGAAAACCCAATCTTGGCAAAAAGGTTCAGTTACCTCCAAGGACCAGATTCCCATACAGGGACCCCAAATTGGCCTGATGGTGGCGCTATAGCAGACCATATTGACTTTTTGTCCATATCTCCTACACCGTAGGTCCTAGAACCAAAATTCCAGTTCCTATGCATTCCTTGACTAAATTCAATAGGACAATTAATATACAACCATTAAGCTCCGCCCACTTAGATTTCGAGTTAATTTGCATAATGTGCAAAATCACACACATCTTTGAGCGCGAACTAGTCCCTGGATTTTTCACATACGTGCACATATGTGGTATCAAAACGTTCAGAAGAGTCTGAACTTTAAAATGTATCCAACAAAAATGCTAATTTCTTCACTACCTAGTCAGTATAAGCCAATCAAATGAGGGGGCGTAAATTCAATAGTAAATTTTGCACATATGGAACTCTAACTTAAGAAAACTTGCATGTAATGAGATGGCACTTCACAGACAGCTTCCGTGTGAGGGTCTGGGGCAGCTCGCAGTGGTTGCCATACCTCACCTGCTAGGGGGCACTATAACATGCAAAAATTTGCCCCATGCACTCAGATTGGCCGATCCACATGAAACTTGACAGACATCATCTATGGGCCTCTGGAAACCAGGTCCTAAAGCAGACATGCCATACTTCCAAAATGGCTGACGTAATCGGCCAATCAGTGATCGGCACGCGTTTGACAGGCTTACCATTGGTCGATCTGCACGAAACCTCTTGGGTGTGGACAAGTGCACGCCCCCTATGACATAATCCAGCCGGGTGTCGATTGGCCACTGGGGGGCGCTATTGCAAAAAAAGCAAGTGTATCCCCTACATAATTCCACTTGGGAACATGCAATTGGACTCTTTTGATTCCTTGCAGTAGTGCGAACAACTTTCCCATTACATGTCCTATTAAAAAATGCACAGTTTATTTACAGTTAATAATAGTTTGAAATCATCATTTTTCATACTCCTCCTAGGATTTTCATACTATCATGTCAAGCAAAGTCTTATAATACTCTACAGAGTGTGAAATCAAAAAACAATCCAAAGATTTTGAATTTGAGGACACTTATACCTGCTAAATATTTTTTTAATGGACAGCATCGATACATATAATATTCATATTCTTAAAGCTCTTTCATATTTTACCCAATTCTGACCAAAATGCACAAGCCCATTCAGAATCCCATCCTGAACAAATTTGTCAAGTTTCATCTAAATCGGTTATCGTATGGCTCTACAGTGCAGTATTATATACAATGCATAAGAATGCATGTAAAGTCCCTCTGTCACCTTCTCCTTCTCACACGCACGCAAGCTGAAACTCACACTCTCAGTCTCTCTCACACTCTCACCCACATTCCCCCTCCCATCTCTGTGCCCTAAGTAAACATTGCTCTGGCTACCTAGATCTCTCTGTGTCTATTAACCAGGCACACACACATACAGGCACAAGCAGGCCTTCCTATAGCATTCACAATGACACTTCCCTAGCCATACCCACCCATATCTCAGTGACTAACACATGCTCATACAAACTGATATTTGGCTTCTTTTTTGTCTCTCTCTCTCACACAAACACACAGACACACACACCTTTATACCTATATGTATGTATAGTTTCTATGTATACTTATGTATGTATGTATTAGTATATGTTGTCATAGTTTCAGTACATACACTACCACACACACACACACACACACACACACACACTTCTACCTACATGTATGTATAGTTTGTATGCATATCTGTCCAGTCATAACAGTCATGTCAGTCCAGTCATGTCAGTCATTTCAGTCCAGTCATATCAGTCATGTCAGTCCAGTCATGTCAGACATAAGTCATGTCAGTCATATCAGTCATGTCATTACAGTCATGCCAGTCATGTCACTCATTCCAGTTATGTCAGTCATATCAGTCATATTACTTTTGTTCATCATGCCAGTGATGTCATTTCAGTCATATCAGTTATGTCAGTCATGCCAGTCATGTCAGTCATGTAATGCCAGGCTTTGCAGACTACATTCATACTTTGAATACACGGGCAGTCATGTTAGGCGTGCAAGGTGTGCAAGGAGTGAATTAACAAAGCATAGTCTCTGGCACCCTCAATCTCTCTCTGTCTGTAATATACAGGCCCAATCATGTATAGACACAATATAGGCCTTCCTATATTGTTCACATAGATGCAGCCCTAGCCAGATGTGCTATTTCTGTGTCTCCCTTTCTGACACACGCAGATGTCATCACACACTATCTGTAGAGCACACACTGGCCAAACCCAAACAGCTTCTTTTCACTTTTAGGTCTAATTCTTCTTTTTCTTCTTATTATTATTTTTCTCCGGATAAAACGCATACTGCAGCCTAGACCGTAAGGCCCAGGGAGACCAAACTTGGCAGTATGGTGTAGTCTGTTTGCGGGACCATGCTAAAGTACAGACACCCACATTGGCCTGATGGTGGCGCTATAGCGCAGCATTTTGCGTTTTGGTCCATATCTCTCACCCCGTAGGTCCTAGAAACAAAATTCCACTTCAGGTGCATTCCTTGGCTCCAGACAAACAAAAAAGCCTCAAGAACCATTAAGCTCCGCCTACTTAGATTTTTTGCTAATTTGCATAATATGCAAAACGTATTTTTTTATACTTGTCCCTGGTTTTTCATCTGATCACCACAATCTTGGTGTCAAAATATTCACAAGAATCTCATTATCAAGGAATATTAACAAAACTGTGACATTGGTATACAGTCTGGTTGTCACATGTCAATCAATAGCTCTGAGGCGTGGCCAAATTTACTTCAGCAGCTATATCTCAGCAATGCTTTGACCAATCTTCATGCAAATTTATCAGTTGTTAGGACACATGACTCAGAGGTCACAGGTCAAAGCTGGCCACGATGGTCCAATAGGGGGCGCTATAACATGAGAAAAACTGTTTCTCAGAAACCATTAGTCACATCAAGCCAAAACTTTACACGCATCATCATGGGGTCAAGTGGTATCAAGACACACAATAATGACCTCATCACTCAAAAAACATGGCCGCCATAAGCCAATTAATTTTAATTTGAATTAATTGGCCATTTGACAGACTTACCATGGGTACATACACATGAAACTGACATGGTATGTTCATGTACACACACTTTAAGACATACTTTTGTTAGAAGGCAATTGCACCACTAGGTGGCGCTATACTAGAAAATCCAGAATTTCTCCTACATATTTTCACTTATCAAGAAATGCTTGCACTCATATGATTGTATGCAGAATTCCTAGCAACTTTGTAATTACATGTGCTTTGCAAAAATGTACCACTTTTTCACTATTATCAAATATATATAACTTGTCATTTTCATGCCAGTCCTAGCATTTTAACTCCATCACCTTAAATCACACCTTGTAATACTCAGCAGACTCTGAAATGCTAAGATTAGTGAGAAAATCCTAAGGTTTTGACAAATTAATATTTTTCATATGCATCACAATGCTACCATCATAACACATCAAATTCACAGTTCAATAACTACGCCATAGTATGTCTGATTGTTAAGAAAATTGACAACCACATTCTCATGACCATTGTGGTGCTATGTGCCAATTTTGAGCCAAATCCGTCCACAAACAGCTCTACAGTGAATATTTTCATTTTCCATACTGAGCTGTGCAGGGAGAAGACGAGAACTGCTCAGCCCACACGCACGTGCCATTCTCACACACGCTGCCCCCCTCCTCCACTCCCCCATCCTTCTAACATTTTACAACCCTTGGGCTCTCCCTCCTCCCTCTCTCTCTTTCACATGCACTCACAAAAACAAAGGCCTCTCTGGCCTATAGGTTTTACATACACACTAATTCTAGCCATTACTACCAATTACCCAGTGAATAATATACAGATATTTAGCTTCTTTTTTTCCACACACCCTCACACATGACTTCCTATATGCTTCATATATACATTTCTCTAGCCATTTCCAACACACTAACTGATATTTAGCTTCATTTTTCCATCCACACTCTCAACTCATGCCCTCTATACATCCTGAAATGACATAAGAGAGGACAGAGATATGTAATTCACATTTCACACACAACCTCTATATAACTGCATGCTTTACTTATCATCAAAGTCTTGTTAGATACACATTCCTAGTGGCCTCCCTACTATGGGCACAACAGTGATAACATGTCAGAGTAGGGATGAGAACATCATGAACAGGCAAAGATAAGAATATTTGTGTTATTTTATTGTATACTAAGCCATCACTCTTTGGTTTGTTTGAGATTCACATGTGACAGATTTTGTCAGCTAAATGAAAAGGGTTAAAGAGTGGGGTTTACATGTGGGGCATTAACAAGAGCTCTCCTGCTGCTATGTTCACAACTTCTGACAAATTCAGCCAAAGGTATATTTATTTGACTAGGCCCCTGGGTCAGTGTATCAGTGCTTTTAACCTAATCTCAGCATTTGATTTAGTTGTATGGTCTGAATCATTTTGCTAATATCTTCCACACTGTATGGCCTAGAAACAAATTTCTACTTCAGCTGTATTCCTTTGCTCAAGCCAACCAAAAAAGCCTCAAGAAGCCCTTACTGCATACATGAAAAAACACACAAACACACACATACAAAGCTAATCACAGCATTTGATTAACTTCTATGATCTGAATCATTTTGCCATTACATTTTGTTTTGATCTTTTGGGCCTTTATTGCCCCAGTTGAATAATTTTTTGCAAATTACTTTATCTGTCCATTTTTTGGACTGAAGTAGCTTCATATCACTTGTTGGTCTAATTCTTTCTTATTATTCTTTGTCCCATTTTTTGACCTAAAACGTATTGTGCAGCCTAGACCGTAATGCCTAGAAACCCCAAACTTGGCAAAAAGGTTCAGTTAACTCCAAGGACCAGATTCCCATACAGGGACCCAAATTGGCCTGATGGTGGCGCTATAGCAGACCATATTGACTTTTTGTCCATATCTCCTACACCGTAAGTCCTAGAACCAAAATTCCAGTTCCTATACATTCCTTGACTAAATTCAATAGGACAATTAATATACAACCATTAAGCTCCGCCCACTTAGATTTCGAGTTAATTTGCATAATGTGCAAAATCACACACATCTTTGAGCGCGAACTAGTCCCTGGATTTTTCACATACATGCACATATGTGGTATCAAAACGTTCAGAAGAGTCTGAACTTTAAAATGTATCCAACAAAAATGCTAATTTCTTCACTACCTAGTCAGTATAAGCCAATCAAATGAGGGGGCGTAAATTCAATAGTAAATTTTGCACATATGGAGCTCTAACTTAAGAAAACTTGCATGTAATGAGATGGCACTTCACAGACAGCTTCCCTGTGAGGGTCTAGGGCAGCTTGCAGAGGTTGCCATACCTCACCTGCTAGGGGGCGCTATAACATGCAAAAATTTGCCCCATGCACTCAGATTGGCCGATCCACATGAAACTTGGCAGACATCATCTATGGGCCTCTGGGAACCAGGTCCTAAAGCAGACACTCCATACTTCCAAAATGGCTGACGTAATCGGCCAATCAGTGATCGGCACGCGTTTGACAGGCTTACCATTGGTCGATCTGCACGAAACCTCTTGGGTGTGGACAAGTGCACGCCCCCTATGACATAATCCAGCCAGGTGTCGATTGGCCACTGGGGGGCGCTATTGCACAAAAAGCAAGTGTATCCCCTACATAATTCCACTTGGGAACATGCAATTGGACTCTTTTGATTCCTTGCAGTAGTGCGAACAACTTTCCCATTACATGTCCTATTAAAAAATGCACAGTTTATTTACAGTTAATAATAGTTTGAAATCATCACTTTTCATACTCCTCCTAGGATTTTCATACTATCATGTCAAGCAAAGTCTTATAATACTCTACAGAGTGTGAAATCAAAAAACAATCCAAAGATTTTGGATTTGAGGACACTTATACCTGCTAAATATTTTTTTAATGGACAGCATCGATACATATAATATTCATATTCTTAAAGCTCTTTCATATTTTACCCAATTCTGACCAAAATGCACAAGCCCATTCAGAATCCCATCCTGAACAAATTTGTCAAGTTTCATCTAAATCGGTTATCGTATGGCTCTACAGTGCAGTATTATATACAATGCATAAGAATGCATGTAAAGTCCCTCTGTCACCTTCTCCTTCTCACACGCACGCAAGCTGAAACTCACACTCTCAGTCTCTCTCACACTCTCACCCACATTCCCCCTCCCATCTCTGTGCCCTAAGTAAACATTGCTCTGGCTACCTAGATCTCTCTGTGTCTATTAACCAGGCACACACACATACAGGCACAAGCAGGCCTTCCTATAGCATTCACAATTGACACTTCCCTAGCCATACCCACCCATATCTCAGTGACTAACACATGCTTATACAAACTGATATTTGGCTTCTTTTTTGTCTCTCTCTCACACAAACACAGACACACACACCTTTATACCTATATGTATGTATAGTTTCTATGTATACTTATGTATGTATGTATTAGTATATGTTGTCATAGTTTGAATACATATACTACCACACACACACACACACACACACACACACACACACACACACTTCTACCTAAATGTATGTATAGTTTGTATGCATATCTATAGTATATGTATAGTATATGTCAGTCATACCAGTGATGTCAGTCATATCAGACATGCCAGTCCAGTCATGTCAGTTATATCAGTCATGTCAGTGATGCCAGTCATGTTCTGCCAGTCATGTAAGTCATGTCAGTCATATCAGTCATGTCAGTCCAGTCATGTCAGTCAAATCTTCAAATCATTACAGTCATGCCAGTTATGTCAGTCATATCAGTCATGTTAATTTTGTTCGTCATGCCAGTGATGTCATTCCAGTCATGCCAGTCATATCAGTTATGTCAGTAATGCCAGTCATGTCAGTCATGCCAGGCTTTGCAGACTACATTCATACTTTGAATACACAGGCAGTCATGTTAGGCGTGCTACGTGTACAAGGAGTGAATTAACTAAGCATAGTCTCTGGCTCCCTCAATCTCTCTCTGTCAGTAATATACAGGCCCAATCATGTATAGACAAGTGCAGGCCTTCCTATACTGTTCACATAGATGCAGCCATAGCCAGATGTGCTATTTTTGTGTCTCCCTTTCTGACACACACAGATGTCATCACACTCTACATCTGTAGAGCACACACTGGCCAAACCCAAACAGCTTTTTTTTCACTTTTAGGTCTAAAGGACCTTTTGGGCTTCCTTTTGCCTATTGAGGCCAAAATGCCTATTGGTGTGTGAACCCGCCAATCGCCGCTTGCGGCTATATTTAGGGTTCACACACATAGTGTGGGAACCCTATTGTAATTGTTAGGATTTTTAGGGTTCACACACACATAGTGTGGGAACCCTATTGTAATTGTTAGCGTTTTTCTTATTATTATTATTCTTTTGCCCATTTTGCTGTCTATAAATGATACTGCAGCCTAAACCGTAAGGCCTAGACACACCAAACTTGCCAAACTTGTTCTCTAGGTCAAAAGGACCACACTCACTTATAGGGACCCACATCGGCCTGATGGTGGCGCTATAGCACACTATGTGACATTTTGGCCCATATCTCCCATACCATAAGTCATAGAAACAAAATTCCACTTCCTATGCATTCCTTGGCTCAATTCAATAGGACATTTCATATACAACTATGAAGCTCCGCCTACTTAGATTTTTTGCTAATTTGCATAATATGCAAAACCTACTTTTGCCTACTACTCCTTGGTTTTTCATCTGATCACCACAATCTTGGTATCAAACTACTCAGAAGAATCTCATTATCAAAACCTATCGCCAACATTGTGACATTTCCATACAGCTTGGCTGTCACATGTCAATCAATAGCTCTGAGGCGTGGCCAAATTTACTTCAGCAGCTATATCTCAACAATGCTTTGACCAATCTTCATGAAAATTTATCAGTTGTTAGGACACATGACTCGGAGGTCACAGGTCAAAGCAGGCCACGATTGTCCAATAGGGGGCGCTATAACATGGGAAAAACTGTTTCTCAGAAACCATTAGTCACATCAAGCCAAAACTTTACAGGCATCATCATGGGGTCAAGTGGTATCAAGACACACAATGATGACCTCATCACTCAAAAAACATGGCCGCCATAAGCCAATTAATTTTAATTTTAATTAATTGGCCATTTGACCTACTTACCATAGGTACATACACATGAAACTGACATGGTATGTTCATGTACACACCCTCTAAGACATACCCATGTTGGAAGGGAATTGCACCACTAGGTGGCGCTATACTAGAAAATCCAGAATTTCTCCTACATATTTTCACTTATCAAGAAATGCTTGCACTCATATGATTGTATGCAGAATTCCTAGCAACTTTGTAATTACATGTGCTTTGCAAAAATGTACCACTTTTTCACTATTATCAAATATATATAACTTGTCATTTTCATACTAGTCCTAGCATTTTAACTCCATCACCTTAAATCACACCTTGTAATACTCAGCAGACTCTGAAATGCTAAGATTAGCGAAAAAATCCTAAGTTTTTGACAAATTAATATTTTTCATATGCATCACAATGCTACCATCATAACACATCAAATTCCCAGTTCAATAACTACGCCATAGTATGTCTGATTGTTATGGAAATTGAAATCCACATTCACATGACCATTGTGGTGCGATGTGCCAATTTTGAGCCAAATCCGTCCACAAACAGCTCTACAGTGAATATTTTCATTTTCCATACAAAGCAGTGGAGGGAGGCATACACAGCTGCTAAGCCACACACGCACGTGCCTTTCTCACACACTCTGCCCCCCCCTCCTCCACTCCCCTCACACTCCCCCATGCTTCCAACACTTTACAACCCATGGGCTCTACCTCCCCCCCTCTCTTTCACATGCACTTACAAAAACACAGGCCTCTGTAGCTTTCACACTGCCCTTGCCATACCTACCCATTTCTCTATGAGTAACCCAGATACAAACACACAAACTGACGTTTAGCTTCTGTTTTTGAAAACACACTCTCACACACACACACACACACACACACACACACACACACATACACACACACACACACTTCTACCTAAATGTATGTATAGTTTGTATGCATATTTATAGTATATGTATAGTATATGTCAGTCATGCCAGCAATGTCAGTCGTATCAGTCATATCAGGCATGCCATGCCAGTCATTTCAGTCCAGTCATATCAGTCATATCAGTCATGTCAGTCATATAAGTCAAATAATCAAATCATTACAGTCATGCCAGTTATGTCAGTCAAATCAGTCATGTTAGTCCACATTCATACTTTGAATACACGGACAGTCATGTTAGGCATGCAAGGTGTGCAAGGAGTGAATTAACAAAGCATAGTCTCTGGCTCCCTCAATCTCTCTCTGTCGGTAATATACAGGCCCAATTATGTATAGACACATGCAGGCCTTCCTATACTGTTCACATAGATGCAGCCCTAGCCAGATGTGCTATTTCTGTGTCTCATTTTCTGACACAAGCAGATGTCAGTCATGTCAGTCCAGTCATGTCAGACATAAGTCGTGTCAGTCATATCAGTCATGTCATGCCAGTCATGTGACTCATATCAGTCATGTCATTACAGTCATGCTAGTCATGTCACTCATTCCAGTCATGCCAGTTGTCAGTCATATCAGTTATGTTATTTTTGTTCATCATGCCAGTGAAGTCATTCCAGTCATATCAGTTATGTCAGTCATGTCAGTCATGTTATGGCAGGCTTTGCAGACTACGTTCATACTTTGAATACACGGACAGTCATGTTAGGCGTGCAAGGAGTGAATTAACAAAGCATAGTCTCTGGCTCCCTGAATCTCTGTCGGTAATATACAGGCCCAATCATGTATAGACACCTGCAGGCCTTCCTATATTGTTCACATAGATGCAGCCCTAGCCAGATGTGCTATTTCTGTGTCTCCCTTTCTGACACACGCAGATGTCATCACAAACTATCTGTAGAGTACACACTGGCCAAACCCAAACAGCTTCTTTTCACTTTTATTTTCCAATATCTTTCACACTGTAGGGCCTAGAAACAAAATTCTACTTCTATTGTATTCCTTGGATCAAGCCAAGATGTACTGCTTACATCAAAAAACATACAAACACACATACACACAATGCTAATCACAGCATGTGATTTACTTCTGATCTGAATCATTTTGCCAATTTTTTGGGCTTTTTTGCCTTTTCATGTGTGAACCCGCAATTGCCGCTTGCGGCTATATTTCTTTTTCTTATTATTATTTTTCTCCGGATAAAACGCATACTGCAGCCTAGACCGTAAGGCCCAGGGAGACCAAACTTGGCAGACTGGTGTAGTCTGTTTGCGGGACCGTGCTAAAGTACAGACACCCAAATTGGCCTGATGGTGGCGCTATAGCGCAGCATTTTGCGTTTGGGTTCATATCTCCCACCCCGAAGGTCCTAGAAACAAAATTCCACTTCAGGTGCATTCCTTGGCTCCAGACAAACAAAAAAGCCTCAAGAACCATTAAGCTCCGCCTACTTAGATTTTTTGCTAATTTGCATAATATGCAAAACCTACTTTTTTATACTAGTCCCTGGTTTTTCATCTGATCACCACAATCTTGGTGTCAAAATATTCACAAGAATCTCATTATCAAGGAATATCAACAAAACTGTGACATTGGTATACAGTCTGGTTGTCACATGTCAATCAATAGCTCTGAGGCGTGGCCAAATTGACTTCAGCAGCTATATCTCAGCAATGCTTTGACCTATCTTTATGAAAATTTATCAGTTGTTAGGGCACATGACTCAGAGGCCACAGGTCAAAGCTGGCCACGATTGTCCAATAGGGGGCGCTATAACATGGGGAAATTTGTTTCTCAGAAACCATTAGTCACATCAAGCCCAAACTTTACAGGCATCATCAGGGGCCCAAATGGTATCAAGGCACACAATGATGACCTCATCACTCAAAAAACATGGCCGCCATGAGCCAATTAATTTTTTTTTTAATTAATTGGCCATTTGACAGACTTACCATTGGCCAATCAACATGAAACCTCATCACTGTGCATATCCCAGGACTATGTGTCATACTGTGCAGTGTTGAAACATTTGGCCACTAGGTGGCGCTATTTGTGAAAATCATGCATAACTCCTCCAAATTTTCACTTAGGAACATGCAACTTGTTTCTTTTTATACCTTGCAGTAGACCTGACAACTTTGCAATTACAAGTCCTATTAAAAAATGCATACTTTTGTCACATTCATCAATTGTTTGAAAATAGCTCTTTAAGAACTAGTCCTAGGAATTTGATCCAATGATGGCAAAAATGGCATAGGCATAATCTGTAGACACTGTAGTTAACTAAATATGGAAAAATGTTGCATTTTTATTTGTCTGATTGGTCAATTTTTCCATTATATCCTTCTGGCCATGCCATAAATGACCTTTATTGCTATAACTCATAAACCATGTAAGTGATCAACTCCCAATTTGAAAGGCTTTTATAGACTGAGGTCCTTGTGAGGTAGGCCAAGTTTGGTTCAAATTGGCCTGTCGGGGGCGCTACAGTACCCAAAAACCTAAGAAATCATAAAAACTCATGCAGCAATGCTGTTATGCAGAATACAGACAAGTAATGGGGCTTGTATGATTCAGATCAATGTGGTCTATAACTTTGCAATTACATCTCATAACAAAAAGTGCACTGCCTGACCAGCAATGAACCTTTTATTTCACCAAAATGTCCTATTTCATTTCTGAGATTAATGAGATATCAGTATGGTAGTACTTGGGCTCCATCTAGTGGCCAAACACCAGAACTGACTGAAAACTATTGCTCACATGAAACACCACACAAACACACACAAAGCTGATCTCAGCATGTGATTTAGTTCTGTGATCTGAATCATTTTGCCAATACACATTATTTTGATCCTTTTGGGCCTTTAGTGCCTCAGTTGAATTGAATGTTTTGTCACATTGATTTACTTATGCATTTTTTCCACTCAAACAGCTTCTATTCACTTTTGGGTCTAAAGAACCTATTGGGCTTCTTTTTGCCTATTGAGGCCAAGAGGCCAGTTTGTTGGTCTAAAAGACCCTTTGGGCTTTTTTGCCTTTTTTGTGTGAACCCGCCAATCGCCGCTTGCGGCTATATTTCTTCTTATTATTATTATTTTTCAGGCTGTAAAACGCATACTGCAGCCTAGACCGTAAGGCCCAGAAACACCAAACTTGTCAGACAGGTGCACCAGAGGTGCAATGAGGGAAACCCAGACAATGACCCACATTGGCCTGATGGTGGCGCTATAGCGCAGCATTTTGCGTTTTGGTCCATATCTCCTACACCGTAGGTCATAGAAACGAAATTCCACTTCTGATGGATTCCTTGGATCAAACCAAACAAAAAAGCCTCTAGGACCCTTTAGCTCCGCCCACTTAGATTTCGAGTTAATTTGCATAGTGTGCAAAATCACACACATATTTGAGCGCGAACTAGTCCCTGGATTTTTCACATACATGCACATATGTGGTATCAAAACGTTCAGAAGAGTCTGAACTTTAAAATGTATCCAACAAAAATGCTAATTTCTTCACTACCTAGTCAGTATAAGCCAATCAAATGAGGGGGCGTAAATTCAATAGTAAATTTTGCGCATATGGAGCTCTAACTTAAGAAAACTTGCATGTAATGAGATGGCACTTCACAGACAGCTTCCCTGTGAGTGTCTGGGGCAGCTTGCAGAGGTTGCCATACCTCACCTGCTAGGGGGCGCTATAACATGCAAAAATTTGCCCCATGCACTCAGATTGGCCGATCCACATGAAACTTGGCAGACATCATCTATGGGCCTCTGGGAACCAGGTCCTAAAGCAGACATGCCATACTTCCAAAATGGCTGACGTAATCGGCCAATCAGTGATCGGCACGCGTTTGACAGGCTTACCATTGGTCGATCTGCACGAAACCTCTTGGGTGTGGACAAGTGCACGCCCCCTATGACATAATCCAGCCGGGTGTCGATTGGCCACTGGGGGGCGCTATTGCAAAAAAAGCAAGTGTATCCCCTACATAATTCCACTTGGGAACATGCAATTGGACTCTTTTGATTCCTTGCAGTAGTGCGAACAACTTTCCCATTACATGTCCTATTAAAAAATGCACAGTTTATTTACAGTTAATAATAGTTTGAAATCATCACTTTTCATACTCCTCCTAGGATTTTCATACTATCATGTCAAGCAAAGTCTTATAATACTCTACAGAGTGTGAAATCAAAAAACAATCCAAAGATTTTGGATTTGAGGACACTTATACCTGCTAAATATTTTTTTAATGGACAGCATCGATACATATAATATTCATATTCTTAAAGCTCTTTCATATTTTATCCAATTCTGACCAAAATGCACAAGCCCATTCAGAATCCCATCCTGAACAAATTTGTCAAGTTTCATCTAAATCGGTTATCGTATGGCTCTACAGTGCAGTATTATATACAATGCATAAAAATGCATGTAAAGTCCCTCTGTCACCTTCTCCTTCTCACACGCACGCAAGCTGAAACTCACACTCTGTCTCTCTCACACTCTCACCCACATTCCCCCTCCCATCTCTGTGCCCTAAGTAAACATTGCTCTGGCTACCTAGATCTCTCTGTGTCTATTAACCAGGCACACACACATACAGGCGCAAGCAGGCCTTCCTATAGCATTCACAATGACACTTCCCTAGCCATACCCACCCATATCTCAGTGACTAACACATGCTCATACAAACTGATATTTGGCTTCTTTTTTGTCTCTCTCTCACACAAACACACAGACACACACACCTTTATACCTATATGTATGTATAGTTTCTATGTATACTTATGTATGTATGTATTAGTATATGTTGTCATAGTTTGAGTACATACACTACCACACACACACACACACACACACACACACACACACACACACACACTTCTACCTAAATGTATGTATAGTTTGTATGCATATCTGTCCAGTCATGTCAGTCATTTCAGTCCAGTCATATCAGTCATGTCAGTCATATCAGTCATGTCATTACAGTCATGCCAGTCATGTCACTCATTCCAGTTATGTCAGTCATATCAGTCATATTACTTTTGTTCATCATGCCAGTGATCAATCAATCAATCAATCAAATTTCATTTATATAGCGCTTTTTACAACAGTTGTTGTCACAAAGCAGCTTTACAAGTGCCGAGTCCTAGCCCCCAGTGAGCAAGCCAAGGGCGACAGTGGCAAGGAAAAACTCCCTAGTCCCTAGTGATGTCATTTCAGTCATGCCAGTCATATCAGTTATGTCAGTCATGCCAGTCATGCCAGTCATGCCAGTCATGTCAGTCATGTAATGCCAGGCTTTGCAGACTACATTCATACTTTGAATACACGGGCAGTCATGTTAGGCGTGCAAGGTGTGCAAGGAGTGAATTAACAAAGCATAGTCTCTGGCACCCTCAATCTCTCTCTGTCTGTAATATACAGGCCCAATCATGTATAGACAAATGCAGGCCTTCCTATATTGTTCACATAGATGCAGCCCTAGCCAGATGTGCTATTTCTGTGTCTCCCTTTCTGACACACGCAGATGTCATCACACTCTATCTGTAGAGCACACACTGGCCAAACCCAAACAGCTTCTTTTCACTTTTAGGTCTAAAGGACCTTTTGGGCTTCCTTTTGCCTATTGAGGCCAAAATATGCCTATTTGTGTGTGAACCCGCCAATCGCCGCTTGCGGCTATATTTAGGGTTCACACACGTAGTGTGGGAAACCTATTGTAATTGCTGAGATTTTTCTTATTAGGGTTCACACACGTAGTGTGGGAAACCTATTGTAATTGCTGAGATTTTTCTTATTATTATTATTTTTCCCCCTGTAAAACGCATACTGCAGCCTAAACCGTAAGGCCCAGAAAGACCAAACTTGGCACCAAGGTGCAGCAGGTGTGCAATGAGAGAAATAGAGACAGGGACCCACATTGGCCTGATGGTGGCGCTATAGCGCACCATTTTGCGTTTTGGTCCATATCTCCCAAACCGTAGGGCCTAGAAACAAAATTCCACTTCTGATGGATTCCTTGGCTCAAGCCAAACAAAAAAGCCTCAAGAACCATTAAGCTCCGCCTACTTAGATTTTTTGCTAATTTGCATAATATGCAAAACCTACTTTTTTATACTAGTCCCTGGTTTTTTATCGGATCACCACATCCTTGGTGTCAAAATATTCAGGAGAATCTCATTATCAAAGTTGCTTAAAAACATTTTGAGATTTGCAAATAGTCTGGCTGTCACATGTCAATCAATAGCTCCGAGGCGTGGCCAAATTTACTTAAACAGCCATATCTCAGGAACGCTTTGACCGATCTTCATAAAATTTTAACAGTTGTTAGGGCACATGACTCCGAGGTCACAGGTCAAAGCTGGCCACGATTGTCCAATAGGGGGCGCTATAACATGGGAAAAACTGTTTCTCAGAAACCATTAGTCACATCAAGCCAAAACTTTACAGTCGTCATCAGGGCCCCAAGTGATATCAAGACACACAATGATGACATCATCACTCAAAAAACATGGCCGCCATGAGCCAATTAATTTTTATTTGAATTAATTGGCCATTTGACAAACTTACCATTGGCCAAACAACATCAAACCTCACCACTGTGCATATCTCAGGACTATGTGTCATGCTGTGCAGTTTTGAAACATTTGGCCACTAGTTGGCGCTATTTGTGAAAATCATGCATAACTCCTCCAAATTTTCACTTAGGAACATGCAACTTGTTTCTTTTTATTCCTTGCAGTAGACCTGACAACTTTGCAATTACAAGTCCTATTAAAAAATGCATACTTTTGTCACATTCATCAATTGTTTGAAAATAGCTCTTTAAGAACTAGTCATAGGAATTTGATCCAATTATGGCAAAATTGCTATGAGCATAATCAGTAGACTCTGTAGGTAAAAAGTGATTAAAAAAATTTTGGATTTTTATTTTTCTGATTGGTCCATTTTCCCATTATATCATTGTGGCCATGCCATATATGACCTATATTGCTATAACTCATAAACCATGTATGCAATCAATTCCCAATTTGAAAGGCTTTTATATCCTGAAGTCCTTGTGAGGCATGCCAAGTTTGGTTCAAATTGGCCTGTCGGGGGCGCTACAGTACCCAAAAACCTAAGAAAACATAAAAACTTATGCTGCAATCTTGTTATGCAGAATACAGACAAGTAATTGGTCTTGTATGATCCAGATCAATAAGTTCTATAACATTGCAATTGCATCTTATAACAAAAAGTGCACTGCCTGACCAGAAATGAACCTTTTAATTCACCAAAATGTCATATTGCATTACTGAGATTAATGAGATATCAGTATGGTAGTACTTGGGCTCCATCTAGTGGCCATACATTGAAACGAACTGAAAACTATTGCTCACATGAAACACCACACAAAAACACACACAAAGCTGATCTCAGCATGTGATTTAGTTCTGTGATTTGAATCATTTTGCCAATACACATTATTTTGATCCTTTTGGGCCTTTAGTGCCCCAATTGAACATTTTTTTGCACATTGATTTATTTGTGCATTTTTTCCACTCAAACA
Source organism: Brachyhypopomus gauderio (assembly GCF_052324685.1). NCBI lineage: Eukaryota > Metazoa > Chordata > Actinopteri > Gymnotiformes > Hypopomidae > Brachyhypopomus > Brachyhypopomus gauderio. Next base: position 7,665,271 of record NC_135219.1, read on the forward strand.
GCTTCTTTTGGGTCTAAAGGACCTATTGGGTCTATTGCCTATTGAAGCCAAGTGGCCTATTCGTGTGTGAACCCGCCAATTGCCGCTTGCGGCTATATTTATTATTATTATTATTTTTCCCCCTGTAAAACGCATACTGCAGCCTAGACCGTAAGGCCCAGAAAGACCAAACTTGCCAGCAAGGTGCAGCAGGTGTGCAATGAGAGAAATAGAGACAGGGACCCACATTGGCCTGATGGTGGCGCTATAGCGCACCATTTTGCGTTTTGGTCCATATCTCCCAAACCGTAGGACCTAGAAACAAAATTCCACTTCTGAGGGATTCCTTGGCTCAAGCCAAACAAAAAAGCCTCAAGAACCATTAAGCTCCGCCTACTTAGATTTTTTGCTAATTTGCATAATATGCAAAACCTACTTTTTTATACTAGTCCCTGGATTTTCATCCGATCACCACAACCTTGGTGTCAAAATATTCAGGAGAATCTCATTATCAAAGTTGCTTAAAAACATTTTGAGATTTGCATACAGTCTGGTTGTCACATGTCAATCAATAGCTCCAAGGCGTGGCCAAATTTACTTAAACAGCCATATCTCAGCAACGCTTTGACCGATCTTCATAAAATTTTAACAGTTGTTAGGGCACATGACTCCGAGGTCATAGGTCAAAGCTGGCCACGATTGTCCAATAGGGGGCGCTATAACATGGGAAAAACTGTTTCTCAGAAACCATTAGTCACATCAAGCCAAAACTTTACAGGCATCATCAGGGGCCCAAGTGATATCAAGACACACAATGATGACATCATCACTCAAAAAACATGGCCGCCATGAGCCAATTAATTTTTATTTGAATTAATTGGCCATTTGACAGACTTACCATTGGCCAAACAACATGAAACCTCACCAGTGTGCATATCTCCGGACTATGTGTCATGCTGTGCAGTTTTGAAACATTTGGCCACTAGGTGGCGCTATTTGTGAAAATCATGCATAACTCCTCCAAATTTTCACTTAGGAACATGCAACTTGTTTCTTTTTATTCCTTGCAGTAGACCTGACAACTTTGCAATTACAAGTCCTATTAAAAAATGCATATTTTTGTCACATTCATCAATTGTTTGAAAATAGCTATTTACAAACTAGTCATAGGAATTTGATCCAATTATGGAAAAATTGCTATAAGCATAATCAGTAGACTCTGTAGGTAAAAAGTGATTAAAAGAATTTTGGATTTTTATTTTTCTGATTGGTCCATTTACCCATTATATCATTGTGGCCATGCCATTTATGACATATATTGCTATAACTCATAAACCATGTATGCAATCAACTCCCAATTTGAATGGCTTTTATATCCTGAAGTCCTTGTGAGGTATGCCAAGTTTGGTTCAAATTGGCCTGTCGGGGGCGCTACAGTACCCAAAAACCTAAGAAAACATAAAAACTCATGCTGCAATCTTGTTATGCAGAATACAGACAATTAATTGGTCTTGTATGATCCAGATCAATAAGTTCTATAACATTGCAATTACATCTTATAACAAAAAGTGCACTGCCTGACCAGAAATGAACCTTTTAATTCACCAAAATGTCATATTGCATTACTGAGATTAATGAGATATCAGTATGGTAGTACTTGGGCTCCATCTAGTGGCCAAACATCGGAACAGACTGAAAACTATTTCTCACATGAAATACCACACAAACACACACACAAAGCTGATCTCAGCATGTGATTTAGTTCTGTGATTTGAATCATTTTGCCAATACACATTATTTTGATCCTTTTGAGCCTTTAGTGCCCCAATTGAACATTTTTTTAGGGTTCACACACGTAGTGTGGGAAACCTATTGTAATTGCTGAGATTTTTCTTATTATTATTATTTTTCCCCCTGTAAAACGCATACTGCAGCCTAAACCGTAAGGCCCAGAAAGACCAAACTTGGCACCAAGGTGCAGCAGGTGTGCAATGAGAGAAATAGAGACAGGGACCCACATTGGCCTGATGGTGGCGCTATAGCGCACCATTTTGCGTTTTGGTCCATATCTCCCAAACCGTAGGGCCTAGAAACAAAATTCCACTTCTGATGGATTCCTTGGCTCAAGCCAAACAAAAAAGCCTCAAGAACCATTAAGCTCCGCCTACTTAGATTTTTTGCTAATTTGCATAATATGCAAAACCTACTTTTTTATACTAGTCCCTGGTTTTTTATCGGATCACCACATCCTTGGTGTCAAAATATTCAGGAGAATCTCATTATCAAAGTTGCTTAAAAACATTTTGAGATTTGCAAATAGTCTGGCTGTCACATGTCAATCAATAGCTCCGAGGCGTGGCCAAATTTACTTAAACAGCCATATCTCAGGAACGCTTTGACCGATCTTCATAAAATTTTAACAGTTGTTAGGGCACATGACTCCGAGGTCACAGGTCAAAGCTGGCCACGATTGTCCAATAGGGGGCGCTATAACATGGGAAAAACTGTTTCTCAGAAACCATTAGTCACATCAAGCCAAAACTTTACAGTCGTCATCAGGGCCCCAAGTGATATCAAGACACACAATGATGACATCATCACTCAAAAAACATGGCCGCCATGAGCCAATTAATTTTTATTTGAATTAATTGGCCATTTGACAAACTTACCATTGGCCAAACAACATCAAACCTCACCACTGTGCATATCTCAGGACTATGTGTCATGCTGTGCAGTTTTGAAACATTTGGCCACTAGTTGGCGCTATTTGTGAAAATCATGCATAACTCCTCCAAATTTTCACTTAGGAACATGCAACTTGTTTCTTTTTATTCCTTGCAGTAGACCTGACAACTTTGCAATTACAAGTCCTATTAAAAAATGCATACTTTTGTCACATTCATCAATTGTTTGAAAATAGCTCTTTAAGAACTAGTCATAGGAATTTGATCCAATTATGGCAAAATTGCTATGAGCATAATCAGTAGACTCTGTAGGTAAAAAGTGATTAAAAAAATTTTGGATTTTTATTTTTCTGATTGGTCCATTTTCCCATTATATCATTGTGGCCATGCCATATATGACCTATATTGCTATAACTCATAAACCATGTATGCAATCAATTCCCAATTTGAAAGGCTTTTATATCCTGAAGTCCTTGTGAGGCATGCCAAGTTTGGTTCAAATTGGCCTGTCGGGGGCGCTACAGTACCCAAAAACCTAAGAAAACATAAAAACTTATGCTGCAATCTTGTTATGCAGAATACAGACAAGTAATTGGTCTTGTATGATCCAGATCAATAAGTTCTATAACATTGCAATTGCATCTTATAACAAAAAGTGCACTGCCTGACCAGAAATGAACCTTTTAATTCACCAAAATGTCATATTGCATTACTGAGATTAATGAGATATCAGTATGGTAGTACTTGGGCTCCATCTAGTGGCCATACATTGAAACGAACTGAAAACTATTGCTCACATGAAACACCACACAAAAACACACACAAAGCTGATCTCAGCATGTGATTTAGTTCTGTGATTTGAATCATTTTGCCAATACACATTATTTTGATCCTTTTGGGCCTTTAGTGCCCCAATTGAACATTTTTTTGCACATTGATTTATTTGTGCATTTTTTCCACTCAAACAGCTTCTTTTGGGTCTAAAGGACCTATTGGGTCTATTGCCTATTGAAGCCAAGTGGCCTATTCGTGTGTGAACCCGCCAATTGCCGCTTGCGGCTATATTTATTATTATTATTATTCTTTTTCTGCCTTAAAACGGATCGCACAGCCCAAACCGTAAGGCCTACAGACTTGAAACTTGGTCAATAGGTAGTAGTCCCTCCCGCTACTCAGGCGCAAGACGCCAGCCAAATCCGCCCATAGGTGGCGCTACAGCGCATGCAAACGCATTCAAGTAAATTGCCAGTACCACGTATGTCCTAAATTTAAAATTCTTTCATATACATGTTCCTTGTCTCCAAACCTACCAAAAAGCCTCAAGAACCCATAAGCTCCGCCTACTTCGTTTTCGAGCTAATTTGCATAATATGCAAAATCGCACACATTTTTGAGAGCTAACTAGTCCCTGGATTTTTCACATACATGCACATATGTGGTATCAAAACGTTCAGAAGAGTCTGATCTTTAATAATTTTAAACAAAAAATGCACATTTCTGCACAAGGGCGTGGCCACATGCCACACAAGTCAAGGGGCAAAAATTTCACAGCCAAAAATGCACATTTTCTGCTGTATCTCATGCATACTTTTACATATTCACACCAAATTTCATATACATGTACCTGTTGGGCGTCTACACCTGCCCATACATTTTGGCACACATTCACACCTAGGGGGCGCTATAACTGCCAAAAAACTCTCCTGCACACACCGATTGGCCAAATAACACGAAACTTGGTATGCATCATCTGCATGCACCTCTGAGACAGGTCCTAGGTCTGCACCATCATATGTCCAATATGGCCGCCACCATCGACCAATTAGCTGTCAGTATACAATTTCACAAGCTTTACAAGCTTTACATATGTCAATTGACCTGAAACTCACATGGCATGTTCAGGTGCACACCCTCTAAGACATACTGGGGTATGATGGCAATTGCACCACTAGGTGGCGCTATACTAGAAACTCCTGAATTACGCCCACATAGTATGACATAAAACAACAAACTTGGACTCATATGATTCTACGTAGAATCCTTAACAACTTTGTAATTGCAAGTGCTTTACAAAAATGTACGGATTTTCACATATTATCAAATATGTATAATTTCCACTTTCCATACTACGCCTAGGATTTTCACTCCATCACCTCAAATCACACCTTGATATACTTAGCAGACTATGCAATGCAAATGTTGTGCAAAAAATCCTAAGATTTCCACAAATTTATATTTTTCATATGCATCACAATGGTACCATCATAACACATCAAATTCATATTTTAATAACTCCGCTATAGTATGTCCTATGTTTATGAAAATTGACATGCACATTCACATGACCATTGAGGTGATATTTGCCAAGTTTGAGCTAAATCCGTCCACAAATGACTCTACAGTGAATATTTTCAATTTCCATACTCAGCAGTGCAAGGAGCGGTAGAGAGCCTTTGAAGGCATGCACGCTCTCATTCTCGCAGACGCAGAGTGCCCCTCTCATCCACTCCCCACCCCCCACTCCCCCAACCTTCTAACACTTAACAACCCATGTCTCTGTCTCCCCCTCCCTCTCTCTATTTCACATGCACTCACTTCTCACACACGCAGAGTGCCCCTCTCATCCACTCCCCCCACACTCCCCCAACCTTCTAACACTTAACAACCCATGGTCTCTGTCTCCCCCTGCCTGTCTCTATTTCACATGCACTCACAAAAAACAGGCCTCCCTATAAGCTTCACATACACACTGCCTTAGCCATGCCTACCCATACATTAGAGTAACACATAAAAACACCTAATTCACACACACACACACACACACACACACACACACACACACACATACACCTACTTATGTGTATGCATCACAGATTGAGCACATACATGTCTGACATGACAGTGTGAGTTCACTGTGACAACTAAGACTGCCCATTATATGCAATCACTCACACACATACACAGCTCTAACTGATGAACACAAACATTATCACACCAAACCTCTCTCTCTCTATTACACATGCACACACATGCACTGGCCTACCAATAGGTTTCACATACACACTGGCCTAGCCATATCTACTATGCCTTCACCCCAGGCATGCAAGTCGGTACCTATGCCACTTGCGAGGAGCCCGCTCATTGCCGCTTGCGGCTATATTTATTAGGGTTCACACACGTAGTGTGGGAAACCTATTGTAATTGCTCGAATTTTTCTTCTTTTTTTTTTTTCTTCTTATTATTATTATTATTTTTCTCCGGATAAAACGCATACTGCAGCCTAAACCGTAAGGCCCAGGAAGACCAAACTTGGCAGACTGGTGTAGTCTGTTTGCGGGACCGTGCTAAAGTACAGAGACCCACATTGGCCTGATGGTGGCGCTATAGCGCAGCATTTTGCGTTTTGGTCCATATCTCCCACCCCGTAGGTCGTAGAAACAAAATTCCACTTCAGGTGCATTCCTTGGCTCCAGACAAACAAAAAAGCCTCAAGAACCATTAAGCTCCGCCTACTTAGATTTTTTGCTAATTTGCATAATATGCAAAACCTACTTTTTCATACTAGTCCCTGGTTTTTCATCTGATCACCACAATCTTGGTGTCAAAATATTCACAAGAATCTCATTATCAAGGAACATCAACAAAACTGTGACATTGGTATACAGTCTGGTTGTCACATGTCAATCAATAGCTCTGAGGCGTGGCCAAATTGACTTCAGCAGCTATATCTCAGCAATGCTTTGACCTATCTTTATGAAAATTTATCAGTTGTTAGGGCACATGACTCAGAGGTCACAGGTCAAAGCTGGCCACGATTGTCCAATAGGGGGCGCTATAACATGGGGAAATTTGTTTCTCAGAAACCATTAGTCACATCAAGCCCAAACTTTACAGGCATCATCAGGGGCCCAAGTGGTATCAAGGCACACAATGATGACCTCATCACTCAAAAAACATGGCCGCCATGAGCCAATTAATTTTTATTTGAATTAATTGGCCATTTGACAGACTTACCATTGGCCAATCAACATGAAACCTCATCACTGTACATATCCCAGGACTATGTGTCATACTGTGCAGTGTTGAAACATTTGGCCACTAGGTGGCGCTATTTGTGAAAATCATACATAACTCCTCCAAATTTTCACTTAGGAACATGCAACTTGTTTCATTTTATACCTTGCAGTAGACCTGACAACTTTGCAATTACAAGTCCTATTAAAAAATGCATACTTTTGTCACATTCATCAATTGTTTGAAAATAGCTCTTTAAGAACTAGTCCTAGGAATTTGATCCAATGATGGCAAAAATGGCATAGGCATAATCTGTAGACACTGTAGTTAACTAAATAAGGAAAAAATGTTGCATTTTTATTTGTCTGATTGGTCAATTTTTCCATTATATCCTTCTGGCCATGCCATAAATGACCTTTATTGCTATAACTCATAAACCATGTAAGTGATCAACTCCCAATTTGAAAGGCTTTTATAGACTGAGGTCCTTGTGAGGTAGGCCAAGTTTGGTTCAAATTGGCCTGTCGGAGGCGCTACAGTACCCAAAAACCTGAGAAATCATAAAAACTCACGCAGCAATCTTGTTATGCAGAATACAGACAAGTAATGGGGCTTGTATGATTCAGATCAATGAGGTCTATAACTTTGCAATTACATCTCATAACAAAAAATGCACTGCCTGACCAGAAATTAACCTTTTATTTCACCAAAATGTCCTATTTCATTACTGAGATTAATGAGATATCAGTATGGTAGTACTTGGCCTCCATCTAGTGGCCATATTCCAGAACTGACTGAAAACTATTGCTCACATGAAATACCACACAAACACACCCAAAGCTGATCTCAACATGTGGTTTAGCTTTTTGATCTGACTCAATTTCCCAGTACACATTATTTTGATCCTTTTGGGCCTTTAGTGCCTCAGTTGAATTGAATGTTTTGTCACATTGATTTACTTATGCATTTTTTCCACTCAAACAGCTTCTATTCACTTTTGGGTCTAAAGGACCTATTGGGCTTCTTTTTGCCTATTGAGGCCAAGAGGCCAATTTGTTGGTCTAAAAGACCCTTTGGGCTTTTTTGCCTTTTTTTGTGTGAACCCGCCAATCGCCGCTTGCGGCTATATTTATTATTAGGGTTCACACACATAGTGTGGGAACCCTATTGTAATTGTTAGGATTTTTCTTTCTTCTTATTATTATTATTCTTTTGCCCATTTTTTGACCTAAAACGCATTGTGCAGCCTAGACCGTAAGGCCTAGAAACACCAAACTTGGCAAATTGATAATGTATGGTCCAAGGACCAGACTCAAGTACAGAGACCCACATTGGCCTGATGGTGGCGCTATAGCACACCATTTTGTCGTTTGGTCCATATCTCCCAATCCGTAAGTCATAGAAACAAAATTCCACTTTTTATGGATTCCTTGGCAAAATTCAATAGGACTATTCATATACAACCATTAAGCTCCGCCTACTTAGATTTTTTGCTAATTTGCATAATATGCAAAACCTATTTTTTTATACTAGTCCCTGGTTTTTTATCTGATCACCACAATCTTGATGTCAAAATATTCACAAGAATCTCATTGTCAATGAATATCAACAAAACTGTGACATTGGTATACAGTCTGACTGTCACATGTCAATCAATAGCTCTGAGGCGTGGCTAAATTGACTTCAGCAGCTATATCTCAGCAATGCTTTGACCAATCTTCATGAAAATTTATCAGTTGTTAGGGCACATGACTCAGAGGTCACAGGTCAAAGCTGGCCATGATTGTTCAATAGGGGGCGCTATAACATGGGAAAAACGGTTTCTCAGAAACCATTAGTCACATCAAGCCAAAACTTTACAGCCATCATCAGGGGCCCAAGTGGTATCAAGGCACACAATGATGACATCATCACTCAAAAAACATGGCCGCCATATGCCAATTAATTTTAATTTGAATTAATTGGCCATTTGACAGACTTACCATAGGTACATACACATGAAACTGACATGGTATGTTCATGTACACACCCTCTAAGACATACTCATGTTAGAAGGGAATTGCACCACTAGGTGGCGCTATACTAGAAAATCCAGAATTTCTCCTACATATTTTCACTTATCAAGAAATGCTTGCACTCATATGATTGTATGCAGAATTCCTAGCAACTTTGTAATTACATGTGCTTTGCAAAAATGTACCACTTTTTCACTATTATCAAATATATATAACTTGTCATTTTCATACTAGTCCTAGCATTTTAACTCCATCACCTTTAAATCACACCTTGTAATACTCAGCAGACTCTGAAATGCTAAGATTAGGGAGAAAATCCTAAGGTTTTCACAAATTAATATTTTTCATATGCATCACAATGCTACCATCGTAACACATCAAATTCACAGTTCAATAACTACGCCATAGTATGTCTGATTGTTATGAAAATTGACATCCACATTCACATGACCATTGTGGTGTGATGTGCCAATTTTGAGCCAAATCCGTCCACAAACAGCTCTACAGTGAATATTTTCATTTTCCATACTGAGCTGTGCAGGGAGAAGACGAGAGCTGCTCAGCCCACACGCACGTGCCATTCTCGCACACGCTGCCCCCCCCTCCTCCACTCCCCCACCCTTCTAACACTTTACAACCCTTGGGCTCTCCCTCCTCCCTCTCTTTCACATGCACTCACAAAAACAAAGGCCTCTCTGGCCTATAGGTTTTACATACACACTAATTCTAGCCATTACTACCAATTACCCAGTGACTAATATACAGATATTTAGCTTCTTTTTTTCCACACACCCTCACACAGGACTTCCTATATGCTTCATATATACATTTCTCTAGCCATTTCCAACACACTAACTGATATTTAGCTTCACTTTTCCATCCACACTCTCAACTCATGCCCTCTATACATCCTGAAATGACATAAGAGAGGACAGAGATATGTAATTCACATTTCACACACAACCTCTATATAACTGCATGCTTTACTTATCATCAAAGTCTTGTTATATACACATTCCTAGTGGCCTCCCTACTATGGGCACAACAGTGAGAACATGTCAGAGTAGGGATGAGAACATCATGAACAGGCAAAGATAAGAATATTTGTGTTATTTTATTGTATAGTAAGCCATCACTCTTTGGTTTGTTTGAGGTTCACATGTGACAGATTTTGTCAGCTAAATGAAAAGGGTTAAAGAGTGGGGTTTACATGTGGGGCATTAACAAGAGCTCTCCTGCTGCTATGTTCACAACTTCTGACAAATTCAGCCAAAGGTATATTTATTTGAGTAGGCCCCTGGGTCAGTGTGTCAGTGCTTTTAACCTAATCTCAGCATTTGATTTAGTTGTATGGTCTGAATCATTTTGCTAATATCTTCCACACTGTATGGCCTAGAAACAAAATTCTACTTCAGCTGTATTCCTTTGCTCAAGCTAACCAAAAAAGCCTCAAGAAGCCCTTACTGCATACATGAAAAAACACACAAACACACACATACAAAGCTAATCACAGCATTTGATTAACTTCTATGATCTGAATCATTTTGCCAATACATTTTATTTTGAACTTTTGGGCCTTTATTGCCTCAGTTGAATAAGACACGCACGTTTGCCATTCTCACACACGCTGCCCCCCTCCTCCACTCCCCCATGCTTCTAACACTTTACAACCCTTGGGCTCTCCCTCCTCCCTCTCTCTCTTTCACATGCACTCACAAAAACAAAGGCCTCTCTGGCCTATAGGTTTCACATACACACTAATTCTAGCCATTACTACCAATTACCCAGTGACTAATATACAGATATTTAACTTCTTTTTTTCCACACACCCTCACACAGGACTTCCTATATGCTACATATATACATTTCTCTAGCCATTTCCAACACACTATCTGATATTTAGCTTCATTTTTCCATCCACACTCTCAACACATGCCCTCTATACATCCTGAAATGACATAAGAGAGGACAGAGACATGTAATTCACATTTCACACACAACCTCTAAATAACTGCATGCTTTACTTATCATCAAAGTCTTGTTAGATACACATTCCTAGTGGCCTCCCTACTAAGGGCACAACAGTGAGAACATGTCAGAGTAGGGATGAGAACATCATGAACAGGCAAAGATAAGAATATTTGTGTTATTTTATTGTATACTAAGCCATCACTCTTTGGTTTGTTTGAGATTCACATGTGACAGATTTTGTCAGCTAAATGAAAAGGGTTAAAGAGTGGGGTTTACATGTGGGGCATTAAGAAGAGCTCTCCTGCTGCTATGATCACAACTTCAGTCAAATTCAGCCAAAGGTATATTTATTTGACTAGGCCCCTGGGTCAGTGCTTTTAACCTAATCTCAGCATTTGATTTAGTTGTATGGTCTGAATTATTTTGCATATATCTTCCACACTGTATGGCCTAGAAACAAAATTCTACTTCAGCTGTATTCATTGGCTCAAGCCAACCAACAAAGCCCTTAATGCATACATGAAAAAACACACAAACACATACATACAAAGCTAATCACAGCATTTGATTAACTTCTATGATCTGAATCATTTTGCCAATACATTTTGTTTTGATCTTTTGGGCCTTTATTGCCCCAGTTGAATAATTTTTTGCAAATTACATTATCTGTCCATTTTTTGGACTGAAGTAGCTTCATATCACTTGTTGGTCTAAAAGACCCTTTGGGCTTTTTTGCCTTTTTTTGTGTGAACCCGCCAATCGCCGCTTGCGGCTATATTTAGGGCTCCGAGCACCAAAGGTGCTGGAGGCCTATTGTAATTGTTAGGATTTTTCTCCTTATTATTATTATTCTTTTTCTGCCTTAAAACGAATCGCACAGCCCAAACCGTAAGGCCTACAGACTTGAAACTTGGTCAATAGGTAGTAGTCCCTCCCGCTACTCAGGCGCAAGACGCCAGCCAAATCCGCCCATAGGTGGCGCTACAGCGCACGCAAACGCATTCAAGTAAATTGCCAGTACCACGTATGTCCTAAATTTAAAATTCTTTCATATACATGTTCCTTGTCTCCAAACCTACCAAAAAGCCTCAAGAACCCATAAGCTCCGCCTACTTCGTTTTCGAGCTAATTTGCATAATATGCAAAATCGCACACATTTTTGAGAGCAAACTAGTCCCTGGATTTTTCACATACATGCACATATGTGGTATCAAAACGTTCAGAAGAGTCTGAACTTTAATAATCTTTAACAAAAAATGCACATTTCTGCACATGGGCGTGGCCACATGCCACACAAGTCAAGGGGCAAAAATTTCACAGCCAAAAATGCACATTTTCTGCTGTATCTCATGCATACTTTTACATATTCACACCAAATTTCATATACATGTACCTGTTGGGCGTCTACACCTGCCCATACATTTTGGCACACATTCACACCTAGGGGGCGCTATAACTGCCAAAAAACTCTCCTGCACACACCGATTGGCCAAATAACACGAAACTTGGTATGCATCATCTACATGCACCTCTGAGACAGGTCCTAGGTCTGCACCATCATATGTCCAATATGGCCGCCACCATCGACCAATTAGCTGTCAGTATACAATTTCACAAGCTTTACAAGCTTTACATATGTCAATTGACCTGAAACTCACATGGCATGTTCAGGTGCACACCCTCTAAGACATACTGGGGTATGATGGCAATTGCACCACTAGGTGGCGCTATACTAGAAACTCCTGAATTACACCCACATAGTATGACATAAAACAACAAACTTGGACTAATATGATTCTACGTAGAATCCTTAACAACTTTGTAATTGCAAGTGCTTTACAAAAATGTACGGATTTTGACATATTATCAAATATGAATAATTTCCATTTTCCACACTACTCCTAGGATTTTCACTCCATCACCTCAAATCACACCTTGATATACTCAGCAGACTATGCAATGCAAATGTTGTGCAAAAAATCCTAAGATTTCCACAAATTTATATTTTTCATATGCATCACAATGGTACCATCATAACACATCAAATTCATATTTTAATAACCCCGCCATAGTATGTCCCATCTTTATGAAAATTGACATGCACATTCACATGACCATTGCGGTGATATGTGCCAAGTTTGAGCTAAATCCGTGCACAAATGACTCTACAGTGAATATTTTCATTTTCCATACTCAGCAGTGCAAGGAGCGGTAGAGAGCCTTTGAAGGCACGCACGCTCTCATTCTCGCAGACGCAGAGTGCCCCTCTCATCCACTCCCCACCCCCCACTCCCCCAACCTTCTAACACTTAACAACCCATGTCTCTGTCTCCCCCTCCCTCTCTCTATTTCACATGCACTCACTTCTCACACACGCAGAGTGCCCCTCTCATCCACTCCCCCCACACTCCCCCAACCTTCTAACACTTAACAACCCATGGTCTCTGTCTCCCCCTCCCTCTCTCTATTTTACATGCACTCACAAAAAAAACAGGCCTCCCTATAAGCTTCACATACACACTGCCTTAGCCATGCCTACCCATACATTAGAGAGTAACACATAAAAACACCTAATTCACACACACACACATACACCTACTTATGTGTATGCATCACAGATTGAGCACATACATGTCTGACATGACAGTGTGAGTTCACTGTGACAACTAAGACTGCCCATTATATGCAATCACTCACACACATACACAGCTCTAACTGATGAAAACAAACATTATCACACCAAACCTCTCTCTCTCTATTACACATGCACACACATGCACAGGCCTACCAATAGGTTTCACATACACACTGGCCTAGCCATATCTACTATGCCTTCGCCGCAGGCATGCAAGTCGGTACCTATGCCACTTGCGAGGAGCCCGCTCATTGCCGCTTGCGGCTATATTTAGGGTTCACACACACATAGTGTGGGAACCCTATTGTAATTGCTGGTATTTTTCTTATTTTTCTTATTCTTTTGCCCATTTTTTGACATAAAATGCATCGTGCAGCCTAGACCGTAATGCCTAGAAAACCCAATCTTGGCAAAAAGGTTCAGTTACCTCCAAGGACCAGATTCCCATACAGGGACCCCAAATTGGCCTGATGGTGGCGCTATAGCAGACCATATTGACTTTTTGTCCATATCTCCTACACCGTAGGTCCTAGAACCAAAATTCCAGTTCCTATGCATTCCTTGACTAAATTCAATAGGACAATTAATATACAACCATTAAGCTCCGCCCACTTAGATTTCGAGTTAATTTGCATAATGTGCAAAATCACACACATCTTTGAGCGCGAACTAGTCCCTGGATTTTTCACATACGTGCACATATGTGGTATCAAAACGTTCAGAAGAGTCTGAACTTTAAAATGTATCCAACAAAAATGCTAATTTCTTCACTACCTAGTCAGTATAAGCCAATCAAATGAGGGGGCGTAAATTCAATAGTAAATTTTGCACATATGGAACTCTAACTTAAGAAAACTTGCATGTAATGAGATGGCACTTCACAGACAGCTTCCGTGTGAGGGTCTGGGGCAGCTCGCAGTGGTTGCCATACCTCACCTGCTAGGGGGCGCTATAACATGCAAAAATTTGCCCCATGCACTCAGATTGGCCGATCCACATGAAACTTGACAGACATCATCTATGGGCCTCTGGAAACCAGGTCCTAAAGCAGACATGCCATACTTCCAAAATGGCTGACGTAATCGGCCAATCAGTGATCGGCACGCGTTTGACAGGCTTACCATTGGTCGATCTGCACGAAACCTCTTGGGTGTGGACAAGTGCACGCCCCCTATGACATAATCCAGCCGGGTGTCGATTGGCCACTGGGGGGCGCTATTGCAAAAAAAGCAAGTGTATCCCCTACATAATTCCACTTGGGAACATGCAATTGGACTCTTTTGATTCCTTGCAGTAGTGCGAACAACTTTCCCATTACATGTCCTATTAAAAAATGCACAGTTTATTTACAGTTAATAATAGTTTGAAATCATCATTTTTCATACTCCTCTTAGGATTTTCATACTATCATGTCAAGCAAAGTCTTATAATACTCTACAGAGTGTGAAATCAAAAAACAATCCAAAGATTTTGAATTTGAGGACACTTATACCTGCTAAATATTTTTTTAATGGACAGCATCGATACATATAATATTCATATTCTTAAAGCTCTTTCATATTTTACCCAATTCTGACCAAAATGCACAAGCCCATTCAGAATCCCATCCTGAACAAATTTGTCAAGTTTCATCTAAATCGGTTATCGTATGGCTCTACAGTGCAGTATTATATACAATGCATAAGAATGCATGTAAAGTCCCTCTGTCACCTTCTCCTTCTCACACGCACGCAAGCTGAAACTCACACTCTCAGTCTCTCTCACACTCTCACCCACATTCCCCCTCCCATCTCTGTGCCCTAAGTAAACATTGCTCTGGCTACCTAGATCTCTCTGTGTCTATTAACCAGGCACACACACATACAGGCACAAGCAGGCCTTCCTATAGCATTCACAATGACACTTCCCTAGCCATACCCACCCATATCTCAGTGACTAACACATGCTCATACAAACTGATATTTGGCTTCTTTTTTGTCTCTCTCTCTCACACAAACACACAGACACACACACCTTTATACCTATATGTATGTATAGTTTCTATGTATACTTATGTATGTATGTATTAGTATATGTTGTCATAGTTTCAGTACATACACTACCACACACACACACACACACACACACACACTTCTACCTAAATGTATGTATAGTTTGTATGCATATCTGTCCAGTCATAACAGTCATGTCAGTCCAGTCATGTCAGTCATTTCAGTCCAGTCATATCAGTCATGTCAGTCCAGTCATGTCAGACATAAGTCATGTCAGTCATATCAGTCATGTCATTACAGTCATGCCAGTCATGTCACTCATTCCAGTTATGTCAGTCATATCAGTCATATTACTTTTGTTCATCATGCCAGTGATGTCATTTCAGTCATATCAGTTATGTCAGTCATGCCAGTCATGTCAGTCATGTAATGCCAGGCTTTGCAGACTACATTCATACTTTGAATACACGGGCAGTCATGTTAGGCGTGCAAGGTGTGCAAGGAGTGAATTAACAAAGCATAGTCTCTGGCACCCTCAATCTCTCTCTGTCTGTAATATACAGGCCCAATCATGTATAGACACAATATAGGCCTTCCTATATTGTTCACATAGATGCAGCCCTAGCCAGATGTGCTATTTCTGTGTCTCCCTTTCTGACACACGCAGATGTCATCACACACTATCTGTAGAGCACACACTGGCCAAACCCAAACAGCTTCTTTTCACTTTTAGGTCTAAAGGACCTTTTGGGCTTCCTTTTGCCTATTGAGGCCAAAATATGCCTATTTGTGTGTGAACCCGCCAATCGCCGCTTGCGGCTATATTTATTATTATTATTCTTTTTCTGCCTTAAAACGATTCACACAGCCCAAACCGTAAGGCCTACAGACTTGAAACTTGGTCAATAGGTAGTAGTCCCTCCCGCTACTCAGGCGCAAGACGCCAGCCAAATCCGCCCATAGGTGGCGCTACAGCGCACGCAAACGCATTCAAGTAAATTGCCAGTACCACGTATGTCCTAAATTTAAAATTCTTTCATATACATGTTCCTTGTCTCCAAACCTACCAAAAAGCCTCAAGAACCCATAAGCTCCGCCTACTTCGTTTTCGAGCTAATTTGCATAATATGCAAAATCGCACACATTTTTGAGAGCTAACTAGTCCCTGGATTTTTCACATACATGCACATATGTGGTATCAAAACGTTCAGAAGAGTCTGAACTTTAATAATCTTTAACAAAAAATGCACATTTCTGCACATGGGCGTGGCCACATGCCACACAAGTCAAGGGGCAAAAATTTCACCGCCAAAAATGCACATTTTCTGCTGTATCTCATGCATACTTTTACATATTCACACCAAATTTCATATACATGTACCTGTTGGGCGTCTACACCTGCCCATACATTTTGGCACACATTCACACCTAGGGGGCGCTATAACTGCCAAAAAACTCTCCTGCACACACTGATTGGCCAAATAACACGAAACTTGGTATGCATCATCTACATGCACCTCTGAGACAGGTCCTAGGTCTGCACCATCATATGTCCAATATGGCCGCCACCATCGACCAATTAGCTGTCAGTATACAATTTCACAAGCTTTACAAGCTTTACATATGTCAATTGACCTGAAACTCACATGGCATGTTCAGGTGCACACCCTCTAAGACATACTGGGGTATGATGGCAATTGCACCACTAGGTGGCGCTATACTAGAAACTCCTGAATTACGCCCACATAGTATGACATAAAACAACAAACTTGGACTCATATGATTCTACGTAGAATCCTTAACAACTTTGTAATTGCAAGTGCTTTACAAAAATGTACGGATTTTCATATATTATCAAATATGTATAATTTCCACTTTCCATACTACGCCTAGGATTTTCACTCCATCACCTCAAATCACACCTTGATATACTCTGCAGACTATGCAATGCAAATGTTGTGCAAAAAATCCTAAGATTTCCACAAATTTATATTTTTCATATGCATCACAATGGTACCATCATAACACATCAAATTCATATTTTAATAACTCCGCTATAGTATGTCCTATGTTTATGAAAATTGACATGCACATTCACATGACCATTGAGGTGATATGTGCCAAGTTTGAGCTAAATCCGTCCACAAATGACTCTACAGTGAATATTTTCAATTTCCATACTCAGCAGTGCAAGGAGCGGTAGAGAGCCTTTTGCAGGCACGCACGCTCTCATTCTCGCAGACGCAGAGTGCCCCTCTCATCCACTCCCCCCACACTCCCCCAACCTTCTAACACTTAACAACCCATGTCTCTGTCTCCCCCTCCCTCTCTCTATTTCACATGCACTCACTTCTCACACACGCAGAGTGCCCCTCTCATCCACTCCCCCCCACACTCCCCCAACCTTCTAACACTTAACAACCCATGGTCTCTGTCTCCCCCTCCCTCTCTCTATTTCACATGCACTCACAGAAAAAACAGGCCTCCCTATAAGCTTCACATACACACTGCCTTAGCCATGCCTACTCATACATTAGAGTAACACATATAAACACCTAATTCACACACACACACACACACACATACACCTACTTATGTGTATGCATCACAAATTGAGCACATACACTGTCATGTCAGACATGTGAGTTCACTGTGACAACTAAGACTGCCCATTATATGCAATCACTCACACACATACACAGCTCTAACTGATGAAAACAAACATTATCACACCAAACCCCTCTCTCTCTCTATTACACATGCACACACATGCACTGGCCTACCAATAGGTTTCACATACACACTGGCCTAGCCATATCTACTATGCCTTCGCCGCAGGCATGCAAGTCGGTACCTATGCCACTTGCGAGGAGCCCGCTCATTGCCGCTTGCGGCTATATTTAGGGTTCACACACACAGTGTGGGAAACCTATTGTTATTGTCGGGTTTTTTCTTTCTTTCTTATTAGGGTTCACACACGTAGTGTGGGAAACCTATTGTAATTGCTCGAATTTTTCTTCTTTTTTTTTCTTCTTATTATTATTATTATTTTTCTCCGGATAAAACGCATACTGCAGCCTAAACCGTAAGGCCCAGGGAGACCAAACTTGGCAGACTGGTGTAGTCTGTTTGCGGGACCGTGCTAAAGTACAGAGACCCACATTGGCCTGATGGTGGCGCTATAGCGCAGCATTTTGCGTTTTGGTCCATATCTCCCACCCCGTAGGTCGTAGAAACAAAATTCCACTTCAGGTGCATTCCTTGGCTCCAGACAAACAAAAAAGCCTCAAGAACCATTAAGCTCCGCCTACTTAGATTTTTTGCTAATTTGCATAATATGCAAAACCTACTTTTTTATACTAGTCCCTGGTTTTTCATCTGATCACCACAATCTTGGTGTCAAAATATTCACAAGAATCTCATTATCAAGGAACATCAACAAAACTGTGACATTGGTATACAGTCTGGTTGTCACATGTCAATCAATAGCTCTGAGGCGTGGCCAAATTTACTTCAGCAGCTATATCTCAGCAATGCTTTGACCTATCTTTATGAAAATGTATCAGTTGTTAGGGCACATGACTCAGAGGTCACAGGTCAAAGCTGGCCACGATTGTCCAATAGGGGGCGCTAAAACATGAGGAAATTTGTTTCTCAGAAACCATTAGTCACATCAAGCCCAAACTTTACAGGCATCATCAGGGGCCCAAGTTGTATCAAGGCACACAATGATGACCTCATCACTCAAAAAACATGGCCGCCATGAGCCAATTAATTTTTATTTGAATTAATTGGCCATTTGACAGACTTACCATTGGCCAATCAACATGAAACCTCATCACTGTGCATATCCCAGGACTATGTGTCATACTGTGCAGTGTTGAAACATTTGGCCACTAGGTGGCGCTATTTGTGAAAATCATGCATAACTCCTCCAAATTTTCACTTAGGAACATGCAACTTGTTTCTTTTTATTCCTTGCAGTAGACCTGACAACTTTGCAATTACAAGTCCTATTAAAAAATGCATACTTTTGTCACATTCATCAATTGTTTGAAAATAGCTCTTTAAGAACTAGTCCTAGGAATTTGATCCAATGATGGCAAAAATGGCATAGGCATAATCTGTAGACACTGTAGTTAACTAAATAAGGAAAAAATGTTGCATTTTTATTTGTCTGATTGGTCAATTTTTCCATTATATCCTTCTGGCCATGCCATAAATGACCTTTATTGCTATAACTCATAAACCATGTAAGTGATCAACTCCCAATTTGAAAGGCTTTTATAGACTGAGGTCCTTGTGAGGTAGGCCAAGTGTGGTTCAAATTGGCCTGTCGGAGGCGCTACAGTACCCAAAAACCTGAGAAATCATAAAAACTCACGCAGCAATCTTGTTATGCAGAATACAGACAAGTAATGGGGCTTGTATGATTCAGATCAATGAGGTCTATAACATTGCAATTACATCTCATAACAAAAAGTGCACTGCCTGACCAGAAATGAACCTTTTAATTCACCAAAATGTCATTGCATTACTGAGATTAATGAGATATCAGTATGATAGTACTTGGGCTCCATCTAGTGGCCAAACACCGAAACTGACTGAAAACAATTGCTCACATGAAACACCACACAAACGCACACAAAGCTGACCTCAGCATGTGATTTAGTTCTGTGATCTGAATCATTTTGCCAATACACATTATTTTGATCCTTTTGGGCCTTTAGTGCCTCAGTTGAATTGAATGTTTTGTCACATTGATTTACTTATGCATTTTTTCCACTCAAACAGCTTCTATTCACTTTTGGGTCTAAAGGACCTATTGGGCTTCTTTTTGCCTATTGAGGCCAAGAGGCCAATTTGTTTGTCTAAAAGACCCTTTGGGCTTTTTTGCCTTTTTTTGTGTGAACCCGCCAATCGCCGCTTGCGGCTATATTTAGGGTTCACACACGTAGTGTGGGAAACCTATTGTAATTGTCGGGTTTTTTCTTCTTATTAGGGTTCACACACGTAGTGTGGGAAACCTATTGTAATTGCTGAGATTTTTCTTATTATTATTATTATTATTTTTCCCCCTGTAAAACGCATACTGCAGCCTAAACCGTAAGGCCCAGAAAGACCAAACTTGCCAGCAAGGTGCAGCAGGTGTGCAATGAGAGAAATAGAGACAGGGACCCACATTGGCCTGATGGTGGCGCTATAGCGCACCATTTTGCGTTTTGGCCCATATCTCCCAAACCGTAGGGCCTAGAAACAAAATTCCACTTCTGATGGATTCCTTGGCTCAAGCCAAACAAAAAAGCCTCAAGAACCATTAAGCTCCGCCTACTTAGATTTTTTGCTAATTTGCATAATATGCAAAACCTACTTTTTTATACTAGTCCCTGGTTTTTCATCGGATCACCACAACCTTGGTGTCAAAATATTCAGGAGAATCTCATTATCAAAGTTGCTTAAAAACATTTTGAGATTTGCATACAGTCTGGTTGTCACATGTCAATCAATAGCTCCAAGGCGTGGCCAAATTTACTTAAACAGCCATATCTCAGCAACGCTTTGACCGATCTTCATAAAATTTTAACCGTTGTTAGGGCCCATGACTCCGAGGTCATACGTCAAAGCTGGCCACGATTGTCCAATAGGGGGCGCTATAACATGGGAAAAACTGTATCTCAGAAACCATTAGTCACATCAAGCCAAAACTTTACAGGCATCATCAGGGGCCCAAGTGATATCAAGACACACAATGATGACATCATCACTCAAAAAACATGGCCGCCATGAGCCAATTAATTTTTATTTGAATTAATTGGCCATTTGACAGACTTACCATTGGCCAAACAACATGAAACCTCACCACTGTGCATATCCCAGGACTATGTGTCATGCTGTGCAGTTTTAAAACATTTGGCCACTAGGTGGCGCTATTTGTGAAAATCATGCATAACTCCTCCAAATTTTCACTTAGGAACAAGCAACTTGTTTCTTTTTATTCCTTGCAGTAAACCTGACAACTTTGCAATTACAAGTCCTATTAAAAAATGCATACTTTTGTCACATTCATCTATTGTTTGAAAATAGCTCTTTAAGAACTAGTCATAGGAATTTGATCCAATTATGGAAAAATTGCTATGAGCATAATCAGTAGACTCTGTAGGTAAAAACTGAGTAAAAAAATGTTGGAGTTTTATTTATCTGATTGGTCCATTTTCCCATTATATCATTGTGACCATGCCATATATGACCTATATTGCTATAACTCATAAACCATGTATGCAATCAACTCCCAATTTGAAAGGCTTTTATATCCTGAAGTCCTTGTGAGGTATGCCAAGTTTGGTTCAAATTGGCCTGTCGGGGGCGCTACAGTACCCAAAAACCTAAGAAAACATAAAAACTCATGCTGCAATCTTGTTATGCAGAATACAGACAAGTAATTGGTCTTGTATGATCCAGATCAATAAGTTCTATAACATTGCAATTGCATCTTATAACAAAAAGTGCACTGCCTGACCAGAAATGAACCGTTTAATTCACCAAAATGTCATATTGCATTACTGAGATTAATGAGATATTAGTATGGTAGTACTTGGGCTCCATCTAGTGGCCAAACATCGAAACGGACTGAAAACTATTTCTCACATGAAATACCACACAAACACACACACAAAGCTGATCTCAGCATGTGATTTAGTTCTGTGATCTAAATCATTTTGCCAATACAATTTATTTTGAACCTTTTGTGTCTTTACTGCCTCAACTGAATCTTTTTTTTAAAATAAAGTACACTGCCTGACCAGAAATTAACCTTTAAGTCACCAAAATGTCCTATTTCATTACTGAGATTAATGAGATATCAGTATGGTAGTACTTGGCCTCCATCTAGTGGCCATATTCCGGAACTGACTGAAAACTATTACATGAAACACCACACAAACACACACAAAGCTGATCTCAGCATTGTGATTTAGTTCTGTGATCTGACTCAATTTCCCAATACACATTATTTTGATCCTTTTCGGCCTTTAGTGCCTCAACTGAACCTTTTTTTGCACATTGATTTATTTGTGCATTTTTTTCCACTCAAATAGCTTCTTTTCACATTTAGGGTCTAAAGGACCTTTTGGGCCTCTGCCAATTGAGGCCAAGAGGCCTATTCGTGTGTGAACCCGCCAATTGCTGCTTGCGGCTATATTTAGGGTTCACACACGTAGTGTGGGAAACCTATTGTAATTGTCGGGTTTTTTCTTCTTATTAGGGTTCACACACGTAGTGTGGGAAACCTATTGTAATTGTCGGGTTTTTTCTTTCTTTAGGGTTCACACACGTAGTGTGGGAAACCTATTGTAATTGTCGGGTTTTTTCTTCTTATTATTATTATTATTTTTCTCCGCATAAAACGCATACTGCAGCCTAGACCATAAGGCCCAGAGACACCAAACTTGGCAGAATGGTGTAGTCTCTTTGCGAGACCGTGCTAAAGCACAGAGACCCACATTGGCCTGATGGTGGCGCTATAGCGCACCATTTTGCGTTTTGGCCCATATCTCCCAAACCGTAGGGCCTAGAAACAAAATTCCACTTCTGATGGATTCCTTGGCTCAAGCCAAGCAAAAAAGCCTCAAGAACCATTAAGCTCCGCCTACTTAGATTTTTTGCTAATTTGCATAATATGCAAAACCTACTTTTTTATACTAGTCCCTGGTTTTTCATCGGATCACCACAAGCTTGGTGTCAAAATATTCAGGAGAGTCTCATTATCAAAGTTGCTTAAAAACATTTTGAGATTTGCATACAGTCTGGTTGTCACATGTCAATCAATAGCTCCAAGGCGTGGCCAAATTTACTTAAACAGCCATATCTCAGCAACGCTTTGACCGATCTTCATAAAATTTTAACCGTTGTTAGGGCACATGACTACGAGGTCATACGTCAAAGCTGGCCACGATTGTCCAATAGGGGGCGCTATAACATGGGAAAAACTGTATCTCAGAAACCATAAGTCACATCAAGCCAAAACTTTACAGGCATCATCATGGGCCCAAGTGATATCAAGACACACAATGATGACATCATCACTCAAAAAACATGGCCGCCATGAGCCAATTAATTTTTATTTGAATTAATTGGCCATTTGACAGACTTACCATTGGCCAAACAACATGAAACCTCACCACTGTGCATATCCCAGGACTATGTGTCATGCTGTGCAGTTTTAAAACATTTGGCCACTAGGTGGCGCTATTTGTGAAAATCATGCATAACTCCTCCAAATTTTCACTTAGGAACATGCAACTTGTTTCATTTTATTCCTTGCAGTAGACCTGACAACTTTGCAATTACAAGTCCTATTAAAAAATGCATACTTTTGTCACATTCATCTATTGTTTGAAAATAGCTATTTACAAACTAGTCATAGGAATTTGATCCAATTATGGAAAAATTGCTATGACCATAATCAGTAGACTCTGTAGGTAAAAACTGAGTAAAAAAATGTTGGATTTTTATTTTTCTGATTGGTCCATTTTCCCATTATATCATTGTGGCCATGCCATATATGACCTATATTGCTATAACTCATAAACCATGTATGCAATCAATTCCCAATTTGAAAGGCTTTTATATCCTGAAGTCCTTGTGAGGTATGCCAAGTTTGGTTCAAATTGGCCTGTCGGGGGCGCTACAGTACCCAAAAACCTGAGAAATCATAAAAACTCACGCAGCAATCTTGTTATGCAGAATACAGACAAGTAATGGGGCTTGTATGATTCAGATCAATGAGGTCTATAACATTGCAATTACATCTCATAACAAAAAGTGCACTGCCTGACCAGAAATGAACCTTTTAATTCACCAAAATGTCATTGCATTACTGAGATTAATGAGATATCAGTATGATAGTACTTGGGCTCCATCTAGTGGCCAAACACCGAAACTGACTGAAAACAATTGCTCACATGAAACACCACACAAACGCACACAATGCTGATCTCAGCATGTGATTTAGTTCTGTGATCTGAATCATTTTGCCAATACACATTATTTTGATCCTTTTTGGGCCTTTAGTGCCTCAGTTGAATTGAATGTTTTGTCACATTGATTTACTTATGCATTTTTTCCACTCAAACAGCTTCTATTCACTTTTGGGTCTAAAGGACCTATTGGGCTTTTTTTTGCCTATTGAGGCCAAGAGGCCAATTTGTTGGTCTAAAAGACCCTTTAGGCTTTTTTGCCTTTTTTTGTGTGAACCCGCCAATCGCCGCTTGCGGCTATATTTATTATTATTATTATTTTTCTCCGCATAAAACGCATACTGCAGCCTAGACCGTAAAGGCCAGAGACACCAAACTTGGCAGAATGGTGTAGTCTCTTTGCGAGACCGTGCTAAAGCACAGAGACCCACATTGGCCTGATGGTGGCGCTATAGCGCACCATTTTGCGTTTTGGCCCATATCTCCCAAACCGTAGGGCCTAGAAACAAAATTCCACTTCTGATGGATTCCTTGGCTCAAGCCAAACAAAAAAGCCTCAAGAACCATTAAGCTCCGCCTACTTAGATTTTTTGCTAATTTGCATAATATGCAAAACCTACTTTTTTATACTAGTCCCTGGTTTTTCATCTGATCACCACAACCTTGGTGTCAAAATATTCAGGAGAATCTCATTATCAAAGTTGCTTAAAAACATTTTGAGATTTGCATACAGTCTGGTTGTCACATGTCAATCAATAGCTCCAAGGCGTGGCCAAATTTACTTAAACAGCCATATCTCAGCAACGCTTTGACCGATCTTCATAAAATTTTAACCGTTGTTAGGGCCCATGACTCCGAGGTCATACGTCAAAGCTGGCCACGATTGTCCAATAGGGGGCGCTATAACATGGGAAAAACTGTATCTCAGAAACCATTAGTCACATCAAGCCAAAACTTTACAGGCATCATCAGGGGCCCAAGTGATATCAAGACACACAATGATGACATCATCACTCAAAAAACATGGCCGCCATGAGCCAATTAATTTTTATTTGAATTAATTGGCCATTTGACAGACTTACCATTGGCCAAACAACATGAAACCTCACCACTGTGCATATCCCAGGACTATGTGTCATGCTGTGCAGTTTTAAAACATTTGGCCACTAGGTGGCGCTATTTGTGAAAATCATGCATAACTCCTCCAAATTTTCACTTAGGAACAAGCAACTTGTTTCTTTTTATTCCTTGCAGTAAACCTGACAACTTTGCAATTACAAGTCCTATTAAAAAATGCATACTTTTGTCACATTCATCTATTGTTTGAAAATAGCTCTTTAAGAACTAGTCATAGGAATTTGATCCAATTATGGAAAAATTGCTATGAGCATAATCAGTAGACTCTGTAGGTAAAAACTGAGTAAAAAAATGTTGGAGTTTTATTTATCTGATTGGTCCATTTTCCCATTATATCATTGTGACCATGCCATATATGACCTATATTGCTATAACTCATAAACCATGTATGCAATCAACTCCCAATTTGAAAGGCTTTTATATCCTGAAGTCCTTGTGAGGTATGCCAAGTTTGGTTCAAATTGGCCTGTCGGGGGCGCTACAGTACCCAAAAACCTAAGAAAACATAAAAACTCATGCTGCAATCTTGTTATGCAGAATACAGACAAGTAATTGGTCTTGTATGATCCAGATCAATAAGTTCTATAACATTGCAATTGCATCTTATAACAAAAAGTGCACTGCCTGACCAGAAATGAACCGTTTAATTCACCAAAATGTCATATTGCATTACTGAGATTAATGAGATATTAGTATGGTAGTACTTGGGCTCCATCTAGTGGCCAAACATCGAAACGGACTGAAAACTATTTCTCACATGAAATACCACACAAACACACACACAAAGCTGATCTCAGCATGTGATTTAGTTCTGTGATCTAAATCATTTTGCCAATACAATTTATTTTGAACCTTTTGTGTCTTTACTGCCTCAACTGAATCTTTTTTTTAAAATAAAGTACACTGCCTGACCAGAAATTAACCTTTAAGTCACCAAAATGTCCTATTTCATTACTGAGATTAATGAGATATCAGTATGGTAGTACTTGGCCTCCATCTAGTGGCCATATTCCGGAACTGACTGAAAACTATTACATGAAACACCACACAAACACACACAAAGCTGATCTCAGCATTGTGATTTAGTTCTGTGATCTGACTCAATTTCCCAATACACATTATTTTGATCCTTTTCGGCCTTTAGTGCCTCAACTGAACCTTTTTTTGCACATTGATTTATTTGTGCATTTTTTTCCACTCAAATAGCTTCTTTTCACATTTAGGGTCTAAAGGACCTTTTGGGCCTCTGCCAATTGAGGCCAAGAGGCCTATTCGTGTGTGAACCCGCCAATTGCCGCTTGCGGCTATATTTAGGGTTCACACACGTAGTGTGGGAAACCTATTGTAATTGTCGGGTTTTTTCTTTCTTCTTATTATTATTATTATTTTTCTACTGATAAAACGCATACTGCAGCCTAGACCGTAAGGCCCAGGGAGACCAAACTTGGCAGGATGGTGTAGTCTCTTTGCGAGACCGTGCTAAAGCACAGAGACCCACATTGGCCTGATGGTGGCGCTATAGCGCACCATTTTGCGTTTTGGTCCATATCTCCCAAACCGTAGGGCCTAGAAACAAAATTCCACTTCTGATGGATTCCTTGGCTCAAGCCAAACAAAAAAGCCTCAAGAACCATTAAGCTCCGCCTACTTAGATTTTTTGCTAATTTGCATAATATGCAAAACCTACTTTTTTGTACTGGTCCCTGGTTTTTCATCCGATCACCACAACCTTGGTGTCAAAATATTCAGGAGAATCTCATTATCAAAATTGCTTAAAAATATTTTGAGATTTGCATACAGTCTGGTTGTCACATGTCAATCAATAGCTCCGAGGCGTGGCCAAATTTACTTAAACAGCCATATCTCAGCAACGCTTTGACCGATCTTCATAAAATTTTAACAGTTGTTAGGGCACATGACTCCGAGGTCATAGGTCAAAGCTGGCCACGATTGTCCAATAGGGGGCGCTATAACATGGGAAAAACTGTTTCTCAGAAACCATTAGTCACATCAAGCCAAAACTTTACAGGCATCATCAGGGGCCCAAGTGATATCAAGACACACAATGATGACATCATCACTCAAAAAACATGGCCGCCATGAGCCAATTAATTTTTATTTGAATTAATTGGCCATTTGACAGACTTACCATTGGCCAAACAACATCAAACCTCACCACTGTGCATATCTCAGGACTATGTGTCATGCTGTGCAGTTTTGAAACATTTGGCCACTAGTTGGCGCTATTTGTGAAAATCATGCATAACTCCTCCAAATTTTCACTTAGGAACATGCAACTTGTTTCATTTTATTCCTTGCAGTAGACCTGACAACTTTGCAATTACAAGTCCTGTTAAAAAATGCATACTTTTGTCACATTCATCAATTGTTTGAAAATAGCTATTTACAAACTAGTCATAGGAATTTGATCCAATTATGGAAAAATTGCTATGTGCATAATCAGTAGACTCTGTAGGTAAAAACTGATTAAAAAAATTTTGGATTTTTATTTTTCTGATTGGTCCATTTTCCCATTATATCATTGTGGCCATGCCATAAATGACCTTTATTGCTATAACTCATAAACCATGTAAGTGATCAACTCCCAATTTGAAAGGCTTTTATATCCTGAAGTCCTTGTGAGGTAGGCCAAGTTTGGTTCAAATTGGCCTGTCGGGGGCGCTACAGTACCCAAAAACCTAAGAAATCATAAAAACTCATGCAGCAATCTTGTTATGCAGAATACAGACAAGTAATGGGGCTTGTATGATTCAGATCAATGAGGTCTATAACATTGCAATTACATCTCATAACAAAAAGTGCACTGCCTGACCAGAAATGAACCTTTTAATTCACCAAAATGTCAATGCATTACTGAGATTAATGAGATATCAGTATGATAGTACTTGGGCTCCATCTAGTGGCCAAACACCGAAACTGACTGAAAACTATTGCTCACATGAAACACCACACAAACACACACAAAGCTGATCTCAGCATGTGATTTAGTTCTGTGATCTGAATTATTTTGCCAATACCCATTATTTTGATCATTTTGGCCCTTTAGTGCCCCAATTGAACCTTTTTTTGCACATTGATTTATTTGTGCATTTTTTCCACTCATACAGCTTCTTTTGGGTCTAAAGAACCTATTGGGTCTATTGCCTATTGAAGCCAAGTGGCCTATTCGTGTGTGAACCCGCCAATTGCCGCTTGCGGCTATATTTATTATTATTTTTCTACTGATAAAACGCATACTGCAGCCTAGACCGTAAGGCCCAGGGAGACCAAACTTGGCAGGATGGTGTAGTCTCTTTGCGAGACCATGCTAAAGCACAGAGACCCACATTGGCCTGATGGTGGCGCTATAGCGCACCATTTTGCGTTTTGGTCCATATCTCCCAAACCGTAGGGCCTAGAAACAAAATTCCACTTCTGATGGATTCCTTGGCTCAAGCCAAACAAAAAAGCCTCAAGAACCATTAAGCTCCGCCTACTTAGATTTTTTGCTAATTTGCATAATATGCAAAACCTACTTTTTCCTACTACTCCTTGGTTTTTCATCGGATCACCACAACCTTGGTGTCAAAATATTCAGGAGAATCTCATTATCAAAGTTGCTTAAAAACATTTTGATATTTGCATACAGTCTGGTTGTCACATGTCAATCAATAGCTCCAAGGCGTGGCCAAATTTACTTAAACAGCCATATCTCAGCAACGCTTTGACGGATCTTCATAAAATTTTAACAGTTGTTAGGGCACATGACTCCGAGGTCATAGGTCAAAGCTGGCCTCGATTGTCCAATAGGGGGCGCTATAACATGGGAAAAACTGTATCTCAGAAACCATTAGTCACATCAAGCCAAAACTTTACAGGCATCATCAGGGGCCCAAGTGATATCAAGACACACAATGATGACATCATCACTCAAAAAACATGGCCGCCATGAGCCAATTAATTTTTATTTGAAATAATTGGCCATTTGACAGACTTACCATTGGCCAAACAACATGAAACCTCACCACTGTGCATATCTCAGGACTATGTGTCATGCTGTGCAGTTTTAAATCATATGGCCACTAGGTGGCGCTATTTGTGAAAATCATGCATAACTCCTCCAAATTTTCACTTACGAACATGCAGCTTGTTTCATTTTATTCCTTGCAGTAGACCTGACAACTTTGCAATTACAAGTCCTATTAAAAAATGCATACTTTTGTCACATTCATCTATTGTTTGAAAATAGCTATTTACAAACTAGTCATAGGAATTTGATCCAATTATGGAAAAATTGCTATGAGCATAATCAGTAGACTCTGTAGGTAAAAACTGAGTAAAAAAATGTTGGATTTTTATTTTTCTGATTGGTCCATTTTCCCATTATATCATTGTGGCCATGCCATATATGACCTATATTGCTATAACTCATAAACCATGTATGCAATCAATTCCCAATTTGAAAGGCTTTTATATCCTGAAGTCCTTGTGAGGTATGCCAAGTTTGGTTCAAATTGGCCTGTCGGGGGCGCTACAGTACCCAAAAACCTAAGAAAACATAAAAACTCATGCTGCAATCTTGTTATGCAGAATACAGACAAGTAATTGGTCTTGTATTGTCCAGATCAATAAGTTCTATAACATTGCAATTGCATCTTATAACAAAAAGTGCACTGCCTGACCAGAAATGAACCTTTTAATTCACCAAAATGTCATATTGCATTACTGAGATTAATGAGATATCAGTATGGTAGTACTTGGGCTCCATCTAGTGGCCAAACATCGGAACGGACTGAAAACTATTTCTCACATGAAATACCACACAAACACACACACAAAGCTAATCTCAGCATGTGATTTAGTTCTGTGATTTGAATCATTTTGCCAATACACATTATTTTGATCCTTTTGGGCCTTTAGTGCCCCAATTGAACATTTTTTTGCACATTGATTTATTTGTGCATTTTTTCCACTCAAACAGCTTCTTTTGGGTCTAAAGGACCTATTGGGTCTATTGCCTATTGAAGCCAAGTGGCCTATTCGTGTGTGAACCCGCCAATTGCCGCTTGCGGCTATATTTAGGGTTCACACACACAGTGTGGGAAACCTATTGTTATTGTCGGGTTTTTTCTTTCTTTCTTTCTTATTAGGGGTCCAAGCACCAGCGGTGCTGGAACCCTATTGTATTTGTTCCGATTATTATTATTATTATTATTATTATTATTCTTTTTCTCCGCTAAAACGCGTTGTACAGCCTAAACCGTAAGACCTACAGACTTCTCCTTTGGCCAACTTGTAGTACTCCTCTCCGCTACTCAGGCGCAACACGCCAGCCCAATCCGACCATAGGTGGCGCTATAGCGCACACAAACGCATGAAAAAGTTTAAACAGGTGTTTCTCCTAAACCGTATGTCCTAGAGATAAAATTCAAACTGCATCTGATCAGGCATGTGCTCATCTAAAAAAAGTTCCATTGAAGCCATATGCTCCGCCCCTTACATGTCGAGCTAATTTGCATAATATGCAAATACGCACACATTTTTGAGCGCGTACTAGTCCCTGGATTTTTCACATACATGCACATATGTGGTATCCATGCGTTCAGAAGAGTCTGAACTTTAATTGTTATGGAGCCAAAGTGCACATTTCTGCACATGGGCGTGGCCACATGCATCAGAAGTCAAGCGTAGAAAATTCCTTCGCCAAAAATCCACATATTCTGCTGTATCTCAGGCATACTTTCATGTATTCACTCCAAATTTCACACACATGTACCTATTGGGTGTCTAGACCGGCACATACATTTTGGCAGACATGCACACCTAGGTGGCGCTATAACGGCCAAAAAACTCTCCTGCCCACACCGATTGGCCAAATAACTCCAAACTTGGTACGCATCATCTATATGCACCTATGACACAGGTCCTTGACCTGCACCATCATATGTCCAATATGGCCGCCGCTATCGACCAATCAACTTTCAGTACACCTTTCACAAGCTTATCATATGCCAATTAACATGAAACTCACATATTATGTTCATCTACACACCCTCTAATACATATCAAAGTATGACGGGAATTGCACCACTAGGTGGCGCTATACTAGAAATTCCTGAATTACTCCTACATGCTTTCATGTAGAAGGACAATCATGATCTCATATGATTCTATGCAAAATCACTAACAACTTTGTAATTGCAAGTGCTTTGCAAAAAAGTACAGATTTTTGTGTATAATCCAATACATATAATTTACACTTTTCATACTAGTCCTAGGATTTTCACTCCATCACCTCAAATCACATATTATAATATCCAGCAGCATGTGAAATACAAAACTGGTGGAACAAATTCTAAGATTCTTGCAATTTAATATTTTTCATATGCATCACAATGGTACCGTCATGACATATGAACTGCATATTTCAAAAACTCCCCTATATAATGTCTGATTGTTATGAAAATGGACAGACACATTCAGAAGACCACTGAGGTGATATCTGCCAAGTTTGTGCCAAATCCATCCACAAATGGTTGTACTGTGAATATTTTCATTTTCTATGCTGAACATGCATGCAGACCAAAGGTCATTCTTTTCCTCAAAAGAGTTAGAGTTGAGCCTGTAATCCAGTCAGACCCATTAGCTCAATGGGTAGAGCAATGTGCTCCCAGCCACAATGCACGTGGACAACGGGGGTTCGAATCCCACGTTGGGCAGTATTCCACCATAAGTTTAAAAAGCTGCAATTTAGATTCTGTTTTTTGAGCAGGTACTTCATTCACGAACGTGCTTCATATACTTTCATGTACATTTCATATACCTTTACATGATGTACCAGTGGGTGCGCAAATCTTGCCAAACCTCAGCTTGGACCCCGTAATTGCCGCTTGCGGCTATATTATTATTATTATTATTATTCTTTTTCTCCGCTAAAACGCGTTGTACAGCCTAAACCGTAAGACCTACAGACTTCTCCTTTGGCCAACTTGTAGTACTCCTCTCCGCTACTCAGGCGCAACACGCCAGCCCAATCCGACCATAGGTGGCGCTATAGCGCACACAAACGCATGAAAAAGTTTAAACAGGTGTTTCTCCTAAACCGTATGTCCTAGAGATAAAATTCAAACTGCATCTGATCAGGCATGTGCTCATCTAAAAAAAGTTCCATTGAAGCCATATGCTCCGCCCCTTACATGTCGAGCTAATTTGCATAATATGCAAATACGCACACATTTTTGAGCGCGTACTAGTCCCTGGATTTTTCACATACATGCACATATGTGGTATCCATGCGTTCAGAAGAGTCTGAACTTTAATTGTTATGGAGCCAAAGTGCACATTTCTGCACATGGGCGTGGCCACATGCATCAGAAGTCAAGCGTAGAAAATTCCTTCGCCAAAAATCCACATATTCTGCTGTATCTCAGGCATACTTTCATGTATTCACTCCAAATTTCACACACATGTACCTATTGGGTGTCTAGACCGGCACATACATTTTGGCAGACATGCACACCTAGGTGGCGCTATAACGGCCAAAAAACTCTCCTGCCCACACCGATTGGCCAAATAACTCCAAACTTGGTACGCATCATCTATATGCACCTATGACACAGGTCCTTGACCTGCACCATCATATGTCCAATATGGCCGCCGCTATCGACCAATCAACTTTCAGTACACCTTTCACAAGCTTATCATATGCCAATTAACATGAAACTCACATATTATGTTCATCTACACACCCTCTAATACATATCAAAGTATGACGGGAATTGCACCACTAGGTGGCGCTATACTAGAAATTCCTGAATTACTCCTACATGCTTTCATGTAGAAGGACAATCATGATCTCATATGATTCTATGCAAAATCACTAACAACTTTGTAATTGCAAGTGCTTTGCAAAAAAGTACAGATTTTTGTGTATAATCCAATACATATAATTTACACTTTTCATACTAGTCCTAGGATTTTCACTCCATCACCTCAAATCACATATTATAATATCCAGCAGCATGTGAAATACAAAACTGGTGGAACAAATTCTAAGATTCTTGCAATTTAATATTTTTCATATGCATCACAATGGTACCGTCATGACATATGAACTGCATATTTCAAAAACTCCCCTATATAATGTCTGATTGTTATGAAAATGGACAGACACATTCAGAAGACCACTGAGGTGATATCTGCCAAGTTTGTGCCAAATCCATCCACAAATGGTTGTACTGTGAATATTTTCATTTTCTATGCTGAACATGCATGCAGACCAAAGGTCATTCTTTTCCTCAAAAGAGTTAGAGTTGAGCCTGTAATCCAGTCAGACCCATTAGCTCAATGGGTAGAGCAATGTGCTCCCAGCCACAATGCACGTGGACAACGGGGGTTCGAATCCCACGTTGGGCAGTATTCCACCATAAGTTTAAAAAGCTGCAATTTAGATTCTGTTTTTTGAGCAGGTACTTCATTCACGAACGTGCTTCATATACTTTCATGTACATTTCATATACCTTTACATGATGTACCAGTGGGTGCGCAAATCTTGCCAAACCTCAGCTTGGACCCCGTAATTGCCGCTTGCGGCTATATTTATTATTATTTTTCTACTGATAAAACGCATACTGCAGCCTAGACCGTAAGGCCCAGGGAGACCAAACTTGGCAGGATGGTGTAGTCTCTTTGCGAGACCGTGCTAAAGCACAGAGACCCACATTGTCCTGATGGTGGCGCTATAGCGCACCATTTTGCGTTTTGGTCCATATCTCCCAAACCGTAGGGCCTAGAAACAAAATTCCACTTCTGATGGATTCCTTGGCTCAAGCCAAACAAAAAAGCCTCAAGAACCATTAAGCTCCGCCTACTTAGATTTTTTGCTAATTTGCATAATATGCAAAACCTACTTTTTTACACTAGTCCCTGGTTTTTTATCGGATCACCACAACCTTGGTGTCAAAATATTCAGGAGAATCTCATTATCAAAGTTGCTTAAAAACATTTTGAGATTTGCATATAGTCTGGCTGTCACATGTCAATCAATAGCTCCGAGGCGTGGCCAAATTTACTTAAACAGCCATATCTCAGCAACGCTTTGACCGATCTTCATAAAATTTTAACAGTTGTTAGGGCACATGACTCCGAGGTCATAGGTCAAAGCTGGCCACGATCGTCCAATAGGGGGCGCTATAACATGGGAAAAACTGTATCTCAGAAACCATTAGTCACATCAAGCCAAAACTTTACAGGCATCATCAGGGGCCCAAGTGATATCAAGACACACAATGATGACATCATCACTCAAAAAACATGGCCGCCATGAGCCAATTAATTTTTATTTGAATTAATTGGCCATTTGACAGACTTACCATTGGCCAAACAACATGAAACCTCACCACTGTGCATATCTTAGGACTATGTGTCATGCTGTGCAGTTTTAAAACATTTGGGCACTATGTGGCGCTATTTGTGAAAATCATGCATAACTCCTCCAAATTTTCACTTAGGAACATGCAACTTGTTTCTTTTTATTCCTTGCAGTAGACCTGACAACTTTGCAATTACAAGTCCTATTAAAAAATGCATACTTTTGTCACATTCATCTATTGTTTGAAAATAGCTATTTACAAACTAGTCATAGGAATTTGATCCAATTATGGAAAAATTGCTATGAGCATAATCAGTAGACTCTGTAGGTAAAAACTGAGTAAAAAAATGTTGGATTTTTATTTTTCTGATTGGTCCATTTTCCCATTATATCATTGTGGCCATGCCATATATGACCTATATTGCTATAACTCATAAACCATGTATGCAATCAATTCCCAATTTGAAAGGCTTTTATATCCTGAAGTCCGTGTGAGGTATGCCAAGTTTGGTTCAAATTGGCCTGTCGGGGGCGCTACAGTACCCAAAAACCTAAGAAAACATAAAAACTCATGCTGCAATCTTGTTATGCAGAATACAGACAAGTAATTGGTCTTGTATGATCCAGATCAATAAGTTCTATAACATTGCAATTGCATCTTATAACAAAAAGTGCACTGCCTGACCAGAAATGAACCTTTTAATTCACCAAAATGTCATATTGCATTACTGAGATTAATGAGATATCAGTATGGTAGTACTTGGGCTCCATCTAGTGGCCAAACATCGGAACGGACTGAAAACTATTTCTCACATGAAATACCACACAAACACACACACAAAGCTGATCTCAGCATGTGATTTAGTTCTGTGATTTGAATCATTTTGCCAATACACATTATTTTGATCCTTTTTGGGCCTTTAGTGCCCCAATTGAACATTTTTTTGCACATTGATTTATTTGTGCATTTTTTCCACTCAAACAGCTTCTTTTGGGTCTAAAGGACCTATTGGGTCTATTGCCTATTGAAGCCAAGTGGCCTATTCGTGTGTGAACCCGCCAATTGCCGCTTGCGGCTATATTTATTATTATTTTTCTCCGCATAAAACGCATACTGCAGCCTAGACCGTAAGGCCCAGGAAGACCAATCTTGGCAGAATGGTGTAGTCTGTTTGCGGGACCGTGCTAAAGTACAGACACCCACATTGGCCTGATGGTGGCGCTATAGCGCAGCATTTTGCGTTTTGGTCCATATCTCCCACCCCGTAGGTCCTAGACACAAAATTCCACTTCAGGTGCATTCCTTGGCTCCAGACAAACAAAAAAGCCTCAAGAACCATTAAGCTCCGCCTACTTAGATTTTTTGCTAATTTGCATAATGTGCAAAACCTACTTTTTTATACTAGTCCCTGGTTTTTCATCTGATCACCACAATCTTGGTGTCAAAACATTCACAAGAATCTCATTATCAAGGAATATCAACAAAACTGTGACATTCGTATACAGTCTGGTTGTCACATGTCAATCAATAGCTCTGAGGTGTGGCCAAATTGACTTCAGCAGCTATATCTCAGCAATGCTTTGACCAATCTTCATGAAAATTTATCAGTTGTTAGGGCACATGACTCAGAGGTCAAAGGTCAAAGCTGGCCCAGATTGTCCAATAGGGGGCGCTATAACATGGGAAAAACTGTTTCTCAGAAACCATTAGTCACATCAAGCCAAGACTTTACAGGCATCATCAGGGGCCCAAGTGGTATCAAGGCACACAATGATGACATCATCACTCAAAAAACATGGCCGCCATGAGCTAATAAATTTTACTTTGAATTAATTGGCCATTTGACAAACTTACCATAGGTACATACACATGAAACTGACATGGTATGTTCATGTACACACCCTCTAAGACATACTCATGTTAGAAGGGAATTGCACCACTAGGTGGCGCTATACTAGAAAATCCAGAATTTCTCCTACATATTTTCACTTATCAAGAAATGCTTGCACTCATATGATTGTATGCAGAATTCCTAGCAACTTTCTAATTACATGTGCTTTGCAAAAATGTACCACTTTTTCACTATTATCAAATATATATAACTTTCATACTAGTCCTAGCATTTTAACTCCATCACCTTTAAATCACACCTTGTAATACTCAGCAGACTCTGAAATGCTAAGATTAGCAAGAAAATCCTAAGGTTTTCACAAATTAATATTTTTCATATGCATCACAATGCTACCATCGTAACACATCAAATTCACAGTTCAATAACTACGCCATAGTATGTCTGATTGTTATGAAAATTGACATCCGCATTCACATGACCATTGTGGTGCTGTGTGCCAAGTTTGAGCCAAATCCGTCCACAAACAGCTCTACAGTGAATATTTTCATTTTCCATACTGAGCTGTGCAGGGAGAAGACGAGAGCTGCTCAGCCCACACGCACGTGCCATTCTCGCACACGCTGCCCCCCTCCTCCACTCCCCCATGCTTCTAACACTTTACAACCCATGGGCTCTCCCTCCCCCTCTCTCTCTTTCACATGCACTCACAAAAACAAAGGCCTCTCTGGCCTATACGTTTTACATACACACTAATTCTAGCCATTACTACCAATTACCCAGTGACTAATATACAGATATTTAGCTTCTTTTTTTCCACACACCCTCACACAGGACTTCCTATATGCTTCATATATACATTTCTCTAGCCATTTTCAACACACTAACTGATATTTAGCTTCACTTTTCCATCCACACTCTCAACTCATGCCCTCTATACATCCTGAAATGACATAAGAGAGGACAGAGATATGTAATTCACATTTCACACACAACCTCTATATAACTGCATGCTTTACTTATCATCAAAGTCTTGTTAGATACACATTCCTAGTGGCCTCCCTACTATGGGCACAACAGTGAGAACATGTCAGAGTAGGGATGAGAACATCATGAACAGGCAAAGATAAGAATATTTGTGTTATTTTATTGTATAGTAAGCCATCACTCTTTGGTTTGTTTGAGATTCACATGTGACAGATTTTGTCAGCTAAATGAAAAGGGTTAAAGAGTGGGGTTTACATGTGGGGCATTAACAAGAGCTCTCCTGCTGCTATGTTCACAACTTCTGACAAATTCAGCCAAAGGTATATTTATTTGACTAGGCCCCTGGGTCAGTGCTTTTAACCTAATCTCAGCATTTGATTTAGTTGTATGGTCTGAA
Organism: Brachyhypopomus gauderio; assembly: GCF_052324685.1. Lineage (NCBI taxonomy): Eukaryota > Metazoa > Chordata > Actinopteri > Gymnotiformes > Hypopomidae > Brachyhypopomus > Brachyhypopomus gauderio. The sequence continues at coordinate 7,703,276 of NC_135219.1, forward strand.
TTATTTTGCATATATCTTCCACACTGTATGGCCTAGAAACAAAATTCTACTTGAGCTGTATTCATTGGCTCAAGCCAACCAACAAAGCCCTTAATGCATACATGAAAAAACACACAAACACACACATACAAAGCTAATCACAGCATTTGATTAACTTCTATGATCTGAATCATTTTGCCAATACATTTTGTTTTGATCTTTTGGGCCTTTATTGCCCCAGTTGAATATTTTTTTGCAAATTACATTATCTGTCCATTTTTTGGACTGAAGTAGCTTCATATCACTTGTTGGTCTAAAAGACCCTTTGGGCTTTTTTGCCTTTTTTTGTGTGAACCCGCCAATCGCCGCTTGCGGCTATATTTTCTTATATTTTTTGCATGCAAAATAATAATAATAAAAATAATAATAATAAAGAAAGACAATGTTTATTTTAATTACCTGTGTGTATACAGCTCATATGTTGTGTTAATTACATCAAATCTTGCTGTATAATCAGCTGGAGCACTTTCTATTGTTTTCTGCAAAAAACGAGCACACAACAAATACTGGTTCCTAAAACATAACAGACAAGTGCCTCACAGCCTCTGGATTTAAAAGTACATGCAGAAAATATAAATTTACACCTACTTTTGAATTGGGAAGAAAGGTGATTTGAGTTGAACCTCCACCTAAATCCAAAATTCCTACTGTCTTTTCTGTCTTGGGGTAAAGATGGCCTACAAGTATATTTTAAAAGCAATTCAACACTTTTTTTGGTTCACCATTGATAGTGCAGGCAGTGATAAAAAAGTATTCAATGTTCTGATTATACTGTAGACAGGAATTTTGGAATGTAATAATTTAGTCTCTATGAGAACAAACTTCCAACAAATCACCTGTTAGAAAATTTAAGGTCACCCAGGCCAAGATCCCTACAAAAATAAAAAATAATTATTGTATAATTTATTATCTGATTTGTATTATAAGTCCAACATGTTCATCCAAGTCAAAACAAGTTTATCTGGCTTCAAAAAGCACATCTAATTATTCCACATCATATAATGGCAGCTATTATTAGTTAGGCCGCTAATGACGCTAACCAGTTTTTAACACAAACCAAGCTTGTCAAACCAAAAAAAAAAAAAGAAGAAGAAGCCCTAAGACATGTCATCACTTCTCATGCCTTTAAGACTTCATATCAGAACAGGAGTAGTTCGCCTTTTCATGTTATAACTGGACGGTATCTTGGTAGCTTTAAAACTGACATTGTTAGAGTTTGTTTTGCTGACAACACTCACAATCAGCCACCTTCAGCGCATATTTAAAAGTGCCAGATTTGTATAGGCAAGCAGGCCTACCTTCACTAGTTCCATTCAACATGCTTACGCCATCAGCAGGAACATAAAATGGAGATTCATCAAACACTTTTTGAACCTAAAGGAAATAGCACATTGAGCCCTTTGGAGCACTGCACACAGAGTACACACATAATCAAGGTCAAGGTTTATGATCATTTCACCATATACTTTGTATATGCTGGAATGATATGTTACTTCTGTTTGATGTTAGAATACACAACAGCAGAACACCTGCTATAGGCCTCTGACCTCCTCTAGTAGTGCATGAGCTTTGGCTGGTGGCAACAGTCTCAGTCCAGCTGTTGCCTTGAACACCAGTGGGGTTTGTTTCCACGCCACACGAGGCACAGTGTTCTCTGCAACCTTTAACAACCGCCGCACCACCTGTCCAACCTTCAGACATACACAAATCAGCACTTTTCTGAAGTGGTTTTGGACCTCCCCATATATAAAACGCTTAAACCCAGGAAGAATTGTGGTTTAAAAAGAAGAGACGCATAAAGAAGAGAATGATTTTTGAAGTTTATGACAAAAATGACATTTATTTTATTAAATAAAGATAACACACTAAGTTGTTTCTAGCAGTAGTTAACAATTTTGCAACATTTCAATATAGCCTAAAATCACCTGCCCCAAACAGCTCTGACCCACTGCTCTGACTGCACAAGACTGGTAGTGTTCCTGTGGTCAAAGCTGGCGCAACCTATACACCCACTACGCACATTGCGAAGGCCCCTGGAAATGAAGGAAGACGCCCAACATCAAATCAAGTGCATCATAAATAGATGAAGTGAAACTAAATGCATCAACCCATATGCAAGCACCATAACCCTGTCATCACTTCACCGACTGTCCTTCCTTGGACCACTTATGTTATGTACTAACCATGGCATATCAGGAACACTACACAAAAACTAGGCTACAGCTTTGGAGAAGGTCTGACCCAGTCGGCTTGCTGTCACAATCTGGCCATTTTCTAAGTTACTCAGGTCTGTGCACTTGCCCATTTGTCCTGCATTCAAGAAATTTATGTTTACTTGCTGCCCAATATATATGCCACTGTAACGAGATAAATAATGCTATTCACTTCACATGTTAGCAGTTCAAAATGTGGCTAATCAGATTTACATTAACAGAGACTCACATATTCAGGCTTGTCAGCATAGGCAGATAAACCAGGCTTCACAGCATCAAACATTTCAGCGTCCAAATTGGGTAGTCCATCTAGAGTACAAACAAATTTATAGAGGACATATAGAGGACAAAATTAATTATTAAAAAAACAACAAATAGGAAAACATACAATATGTAACAACACATTGCTTCTATCTGTGCATAACTACACAAAAAGTTTTAGAATTAGCATATCTCATTAGCATATGAGATAATTGAGACATGATCATTTTTGGACATCAACATTGGGAGGAACATTGAAGCTATAAGTAGTTGGGCATTAACCCTTACCTGGATCTTTCTGTATAAAGGTATAAACATGTATACGTGTGCCAGTACTCCCACCATCGAACATGATCCCATAGAAAATCTGGCTGGTATTGGCAGGGCAGGTAACAGAGGAAGACATGCTTCCAAAGCTTGCTGCAAAATCCAGACCACTGCTCACATAACCCTGTGCCTTGGAATCCCTCACCAGAATCCATAAAAACAGCAGAGGAAGCACAGGACACTTGCTCATTGAAGCCATGCTGCACAAGCTATCTAATTACCCCTGTGGATGTTTTTAGAAAGCAAAGATTTGTATCAGACACATGGTTAAGCACTGATAACAAAACACACAAAGGTACACCGACAAAAATGTCATTCAATAGGGAGATACAATTTTAACCTCTTAGGCATCCATGCAATAAATAAACAATTTACATAATCATGGATCAAACCTTCAGCAGAATAGCCTCACATTCTAAAATGCTGGCTCCTATAAAACTAACAAGTCAGACTTTAGTACAAAGAAAATGCTTAACCTATCATACTCATTACCAACTAAAGTACAGTAGATGTGCTTTAAAAAGGTCACCAACCCCAAAGGCACCTTTAGGAGATTCACTTCAGTAAATGTACCATTTGTAAATGTATTTAAATTTATTTAAAGAATGGTTGGTTGTAGGTTGCCTACATTTGGACATTATTTTATAATTCATACAATTAATAATAGACAGCAAAAATAAAACACAATAGTTAGACACATCACTAACTGCTGCACAAAAACACTACATGAAGTAATCAGAACAAATTAAGTATCTGAAAGCAGACAACAGCACAGTGGTAAACAATTTATACTGCTGCTCACAGTGAGGAACAATTTTAATTGCTAGTATGGCAGCAGGACTGCAGGCCACTATACACATATTTTAAGGAGGGGGTGGGGGTGCTCTTCACATGAACAGCTTCTGCGTAAACTGTTAAAACATTGGTAACTGGGTAAACATTAAACAACTATTAGCTAAATATAAGCTACCTAAAGTTCATATTTGCAGGTTCATTACATCAAGTACATAATCAAAGACTAACATATCTATATATAGAAATCATAATATTGGTTCATATAAAATGTTTATTTATTTAGTTTGGATTTAATGTTTTGTAATGTTTTGATGTTTAAGGATAATTACACTGGATATGGCTGTACCTTAGAATACATTCTCCATAGAGTGGAAACTATGTAAGAATGTTTGAAAGAGGCAAAAAAATAATAATAAGGATCACTAAATGGATGCTTATGAGTGATGACTAGTTTAGTATAAGCTGAATATACAGAAACTTCAAGTTGCTGTAGCAGCATTTCATCTAAACAGCACCCAGGTCTATTACCATACTATATTTAACCATTTTGCCAGTTTGCTTACATTGTTCTCATTTGAAACTCAAACAAGTGCACCAAACATGAAGAGGTGCAATGTTTACATGAAGAGGTGCAAGTTTTATATGTATTCATAGTTCATGGAGTCATTTTCTAGACAAACAAATGAGATGACCATTTTGTGCGTTTACCTGTGAGCAAAACAAAGATGTGGCAGGTCTCAGATATTTTTTTTTTTTCTTAGCTGCGCCTCTCACACCTCCCGGGTCTTGTCATGCTAAAATGAAAGGTCAGCTAGCCAACAACCCTAAAGTGATTATTTGTCGGGTGAGACATTTTACCGTATTTGGTTTTTGGAGGAGTTATCTTGATTGCTTGTTAACTTTAGCTACACGTGTCATATCACTGAGCAAATCATGTTCGCTGTGATTAAATTTATATGGTGGTGAGAAAGCTAGTTCATATAAACCCTGACCAGTTCATATAAACCCTGACCAGTTCGGGCTACTCGTCGGGTTAGCCGAGACGTTGTTAACTAACGTTAACCTGTGCACATTAAGAGGAACAGAAAGAGAGTGAGACAGCTAACGTTAGCCTGTACACGTTAAAAGGACCAGTGAGACAGCTAACGTTAGCCTGTATACTTGAAAGGAACTTAATGCTAACACTTCCCAGGATTTCTGTTATCTACGTGCCTAAACATAACTGCAACACAACTAGGAAACTACCAACTACTGTTTCCGTTCACTCTGAAGTCTAAGCGAGTCCATTAATAAAACGTAAATTGCCGTTTTTCATTCCGATATTGGTTAATGTTAATCTGCTGAGCTAATCAGGCAGTTAGCGACACTGAAATGGAAAAAAACAACATTAACCTGCAAACCAAGCGCGTGCAGAGCGGCCGCGTGCTGATCACGTGGTTGTTGCGTTTCGGCAGCTGAGCTTCTCTCGCGAGTTTGTTCAAGGCGTTACAACAGAAATTATTGAAAAGGAATTATTACTAATTATTCTTTTTTTATTTACCAATGCAAATTTACAGAACATATTTATACTGTTTTGGTTAATGTAAACCATTAGAATGTTCAACGTTTAAACAAATGCATTGTTGAATTCTGGGAATTGCCGTTCCTTGGCTTCTTGAGCGTAAAACAAACGGGGAAACTCTTAATCTCGCTTCAGAAAAGACTGACGTTAATTCTGAAGGCAATTTTAAGACAGCCTTTTTCATAACTAATATTGCTTTAGTTAATGTGGAGGACTGTGCGCACCACTTTATTAGCGAGACATGCTCTACTGTCTACATCTGCAGATTAACAACACACTGCCGACCCTTCACAACAGTTGTTCCCCATATTTAAAACATTTTTGCAACTACATATTTCTTGAATTCAACTGAAAATTTAGATGATGGTTTTAAGTGACTTTAGTTATGGCACAACACCAGTCACTGCAAGGTGTATTGGTTGCAGCAACAGTGGGATTTCCACCTGAGGATTCAGAGGATGGTGGAATAAACCAACCAGTCTGGGTGGCAGCTGGTGGCATGGACGTAATTTTGTAATAAAAAGTGGGGGGGGGGGGGGGGGACATGGATTCGTCGCTATTTAAATATTTGGTTTTAACCATAAAAACTGGGGGGGACCAAACCCGGCTTTTGAAAAAGTGGGGGGAACATGCCCCCCCCCCCCCCGTCCCCCCCCGTCCCCAAATTACATCCGTGGCTGGTGGCAGGTGGGGGTTAACTTGTTAATGAGAGCTTCAAGCAAGATGGTCAGACGCTGAGAACTGCTACAAATAGTAAAATAACAACCAGCTCTACGTTCTGTCCTGACAGCTGTTTATTTCAGCTGTTCACCTCTGTGGTCAAACAAGGGGTCCCACAAGGCTCAGTCCTTGGACATATTTTCATTATATATATTCTACCTCTTAGTCACTTAGAAAACTGTCTATCTGAAATCCATAACTGGATGAAGGAAAACTTACGAATGTTAAATGGTAATAAAACAGAGCTCATCCTGACTAGCACTACACATTTACATTTATGGCATTTGGCAGACGCCCTTATCCAGAGCAACTTACATTTTTATCTCATTTATTTTTTTATACAAGTGAGCAGTTGAGGGTTAAGGGCCTTGCTCAGGGGCACCTCAGTCATGGCCTCAGGTCTGGGGATCAAACCCACGACCTTCCAGTCACAAGACCAGTTCCCTAACCACCAGGCCATGACTACACCAACTCTTAGCCAAACTCCTCCTCTGTTATTCAACATTGGTGATGCAATAATCTCTCCATCTACTGCTGTCTGGGTGTCCTCCCTGGTTCCATTTTCTCTTTCACGGCCCACATTCATTCTGTGGTAAAAAACTGAGTAGCCAAAATTCAGCGATCCCTCTCCCAGCTTGCTGCTGAAATCCTCATTCATGCCTTCATCTCCAATACATTTTCCTGTAATTCCTCTAATTCAAATGGCATTAGCTCTTCCTCTACCCATAAGCTTCAGATGCTACAAAACTCTGGGTACTCAGTTACACCCGCACCGGTGACCACATCACATGTTGCTTGTTCACTGACTTCCAATAAAACCATATCAGGAATTCTACTGACCAATATAGCAGAATGTGCCTTACTAGTTACAATGGCACCAACTAAAACTGAACTGAAGTCGTTAGCTAAATCATGTTGCTATTAGCTAGAATGTTATGGGCATATTCATTGTTTCTCTGCTTTTGAAAACATTCACCAAACGGAATGAGCGTTTTATACTTGGAGTCTGTGTAGACGATAAGAAAAGAGGTTCCATTGGCTGACATGTTTCTATGGTAACGCATATAATGCAAAATGGCGTTCCTTCAGTGGACTTGCCAGCATGTGGTGAAATGGACCAAATCTCTTGCATATGCACAGTACACGGTTATTTTATAGTCAAGAAATGACCAGAGCTCCTGTTGTATTGATAAATTAGATACAAACAGACAAACACCACGCTAGGCCCAACTTTAGTAACCTATGTCAGTCAAAACTAGGTGATAACTGCTTACCTATATCATACAAAGTAATTGACATTTACTGATTGCTTTGACTTGATTACAGGCTAAAATATGTAGCCTGTAAACTGTTTTTGTTTAAAAATATATTATATGCTACTGTAGATCACCATTATTAGAAAACAGCTCCTCCTCCCTTTTAAATATATTGTCTGGACAGCTTTTTAATAATGCTTTGTCATCACTGTCCATTTATGCTTTGCTAGCATCACATGGGAAAGAAAACACTCTCATCCGCATCAGCAATATCTGATTCTTCCATGCCAACTTAAAACACTGGAAAGGAGACATCACAATGCACACATTACTACAGAAGAAGAACAGCGTTGTTTCTTTTCATTTTGATACAGAATGAGACATCTTTTAAAACGTTTGACATATTGATTTTCTGCCAAACACTGCATAAGTTCTGAAGTGTGTGTGAGTGTGTGTGTGCGTGTGTGCGTGCTCGCGTGCGTGCGTGCGTGCGTGCGTGCGTGCGTGTGTGTGTGTGTGTGTGTGTGTGTAAATTGTATTTTAAATTGCTCACAGGAATGTTTCACTGACAATCTCATCTCAGGCAAAAAGCTGATTTATGTACACTGCCATTATTTTCCACAATTAGGAGATACTAATTTTGAACATATGAAGACAAGAGCTGTAGAAATATATTCTATTGTTGAATATATTGGTTTACCTTCTCCACATTGTTTTATATGTTGTAAAAGCAGGGCATACAAACACAAGTTGTATGCAAGGCAAAATATATTGTGGCTTAAAATAAAGTTTTTGCTTTTGTAGTCTGCCAGTGTTGTTACTCACAAGTGTACATTCGGCAACGTACGAGGACCTTTACTTCATTGATCTATGCTTTGGCATTTGAATGAAACCTTTTGCCTCATTTGTCACATTTTGATAAAACATAGTAGGTTGACTAGCATTTTTGGAAAGTCTTAAAACAACAACAGTGGTCTATGGTGGCATTTTGACTCATTTAAACTGATTTAGGAGAATTGTTTAGAGAACACTTAAAAGTAAAGATAAAAGGTGAACCTGTGGTACCTTTAGACTTGATTTAACTGTATTTATTGCATACTTTGTGCCTCAAGTATATTGGAATGAACATCCACTGCTTGTCAGTACATTGGACTCCCTACGTATCCCATACTATATTACATACTATACTACACTATACTGCACTATACTATACTATACTATACTATACTATACTATACTATAATTCATTGCCACTGCAAAACACTTGGTTAGTCACTTCTTATTTAGGCTACATGTATATTTTGAAATATCTGTCCGTGAATGTATTTTATGTGTATGCATTTGAATAGTATCCTTAGACGCTGACCTAATATTCCATTCTAGTTTTGAAAGATGCTCTGTACAGGAGCGTCTGCTAAATATCATAAATGTAAAATGTAAATGAGATCCTTGCCCCTGGTGTTTCTTCTGCAGAATGTCTCGGCACATGTCCGAAAGCTACTAGGCCTCTCTGAACCTCTGTGGAATCGGAGTATTGCAGCTCCTCCACGTGATGAGATGAGAATGTTTCTTGAGGACTGGAGAGAAGGCAGATTCCCTAACCTTTACTCAGTTCATCAACAACCACAAGTAAATAAATGGATGAAGTTCAATAAAAGTGTGCATGTTTTTCTGTATCATATTTTCAGCATTGTATCATTGTTGCACTACAGATGTGAATGCACTTCATCCACTGATCAATAATAAAGTTTTTTTAGAGATCAGTGTCTTCATCCGTTTTTTTTCCCATAAATGTAATGTAGCTTTACATTTATTTCTAGTATTTTGTTGATGCTAGTTGCATTTCATAGTCATTTCATTATAAAACAGTACAATATGTGGATTAATTTTCTCCCTGATGTGATATTTAATCTGTTCTTACTTAGTTTGGTCCAGTCAATCTTAATGTAGGTACTTAGGTGACTCCATTAGTGTTCAGAATTATAGAGGATACAGGAAAAATAAGAAAAACACTTATTTTTCCTGCATCCTCTATAATTTTGAACACTAATGGGAGAAAATTTAACAAATGCTACACCACCACTTTGGCTGGAATAATTCAACAATGCATCTTTTGCATAGTAGACTACTTCAAAGCCTATGTTTGAACTATTAATGTCCACCTGCAGGTTATATTGTGCGACAGTAGAGGGAAAATATATGTCAGAGACCTCTGGTGCGGGGATAGAGACTGTATCTGACACCTGCCCAGTCATTCTAGATTGACACCATTGGAGGCCATATTTTGGGCGGGTGATATACTGAAAACATCTGCCTGCTGAGATGCGATCCGAATTCAACACTAGTCGCCCTGTCTCCTAATCCCTGGCGCCACAAAGGCGTTTTCTCTGTTAAACCGGCGCATGCTGGCGTAATGCGGAGAGACTGGGAGCTGCTGCGAAACGGGGAGAATGTGTCTGAGGATTTTTAAAGGCAAAGAGACATTTTGTAATAAGGATTTCTAGAGTGGGTTTTTATAGCACATTTTTCCGCTTACAACGATGGGTTTCCTGAAGGACGTGCGTGGATTCCACCGATATTATTTTATTTAATCTTTATTTGGGTCATACTAAAGAATCAATCCCCAGGTCGACTGGATAAAAATGCTGTGATTTGCAAGGTAAAAGAAGGTTTTGGCGTGAGCAGGGAGCAGTTTCCCGCACGAAGCAAGGCTGATATCTTCCCAAGGTACATTTTTATAAGGCGTTGTAAGCTAATGGTTTTCTTCTGCGTACAGCTGTTATTGGTAGGGGACATTGCTGGAGCAATCAATGAGAATTAGCTAATCAGTAGACTATTTTTGGCACGTGTGTCGGTTTTGAAAAGGTGAACAAGAATATCCCAAATATCCCCTTATAAAGAATGTACTCTCGCGCAGCTGCAAGGTCACAAAATTCCATTTACCTGATGGAAGCGCAGAACACCGCGGCTTGCATGCAAAATCATCTCCTACCCTACAAATCATTTTGTAACTTTGAATGCAAATATAATAACAATATAACTGGTTTACAGCTTATCCGTAAATTTAACCTGCAATCTTCTCAAGACAATGTGTCACTAATTACTTCTTCATTAGGAGGCATCCATATTTTAATGCAGTGGCATGGTGTTGATTTGTTTGTTATTTGTTTATGTTACTGACAATACAATCAAATCAAGAGATTTGTATAGATGGTAGATTTCTGTTTTGGCCATATGGAATAATCACTTATTAAAGATCTCTATGCCTGTGCCTCAAACTGACCTGTTCTAAACCATATTACTACTCACACCATCCTCTGTGTATGATTTTTTTTAAAACATTTGCCTCAAACATTGGCTATTCTACAAGCTCTAAGGAAAAATTCTGACGGTACTGTGAGAGAGGACCTTGTTGGCGAGACCACTGCTGTTTAGAGCTCATCTCTTATAAGTGCACGATACTGTGCTGATTACACTTGAGCCCTCCAGTTGCACATGGTTCATGTAGGTGGTGACCCCCCCTTACAGAACACAGTGTAGCAGACTCACCCTATAATGGTCTTTTATTCAGTCATCTGCAGTTGGGTAATTTCAATGTAGGTTACAAGGCAGCACAACCCATTCTTAATCTTCAGAGAGATTACAAACACATCATAACTGAAGGCAGCGTATATTACGGGGTCAGCAACACGCACAAACAAACAAAAAACAGACAGTGGGACATTGTCATTCTCACAGGGAGATTAGTGGCATCTTTTGTATTGCTAATATGCTGCTAATGAGAAATACATAAATACTTTATACTAAATACTTTGTGTCTTGATTCACACTGCCCCAATGACCAGGCAAACCATGAAAGTCCCTTTGGCAGATCCCATTTTCCTAACAACTGGACCCTAAAAAGCTCTGGAAGTGTTTATGTGTGCAGTTCCCCTTTGATTCTTTTGTGCTTATTTGCTAGTTAGTGGCCAGTTATGTTCATTCAATTCAAAGAAACTCTTGCATTAAGAGTTGTCTGGGGGTCCTTTGCTCTTTGGCCCAAACTATATAGCAAATACATCATTAGAAAAAAGCTGTTGTTACAGTGTGATACCCCTAAGTATTTGATTGCTGCAGTCTAAACTTGATCCCAGACGACCCTGATACACAACATCATGGTGCAGAGCACAGCATGTCTAAAAGGAGAGCTTTGCAGAAGGAGCAGATATAATAGCCTTGGGGCTGCCACAATGTTTCTGCTATTAGGTGTATCATATTTTATCAGCAGTCTGACAGAATTTCTTAAAAAGCCATTACAGTACAGTATGCAAAGACTTGCAAATTTGGCAAATAAGTTCTCCTCTCTATGCTTTCTCTATTCTATAATTTGTACTTTATGTTTAACATCTTTTCTAAACTGCACTCAAAGTCTTATGTTTCCAAAAAATGAAAAAACCCAAGAGATGATTTACTGCTGTATCTGTGTACAGCTAAATCTTGGATGAGGAAAAAAAATCTGGTCTTTGAACAAATCGATGTGGTGTTCCTGTGAGTGAGTGTGTGTGTGCGTGTGCGTGTGCGTGTGTGTGTGTTTGTGTGTGAGTGTGTCCTTGGAGATTGGGGGAGTGGGTAAGGTATTGTTGGGAAGCATGGAGAGGTGTTGGCTAAAGCAGTCAGCTGGTTGGCACACACAGGACCAGCAGCAGTTCAATGAAGTGGCACGATCTAGAGTACACTGACATGTTAATAGAGTGTCATTATCAGGCCATTAAGCAATTACATGACAGGTCAGTTTCTCGTTTTATTGGGAAAAGGCAGTATCTAGACACCTGCATTGCTTCAAAGAAAAATGAAATATTAGCCCTCTGCTTGATCAGAATCAGATTGTGTCTAAATTTATGAAGCTAAATTAAGCTATGGATCTTTTCTAAAAGGAGCCAGATAGCATTGTTGTAAAGGAATCTTAATTTTTTAGGTTATTTTTATTATTTAAATAAAGAGCTGGTTTAGCTTCATTAATCTCATATATTATGTGGTTTAATCCTCTTTTCTTTTGTCAGTGTGCTGGCACAAGTGTAATAATCACAATTAGATAAAAATTACAGGTGATGCCAAAAAAAGCTCCTTTTCTTGACCTATTTTTACAGCTAGTTGTTAATCAATGTCTCATATGACCGTAATCATGGCATTTGGCAGTCAATATTTCAACATCTCCATGTCAAGCAACTTTTGCAACTTTGATAAATTACCACAGGATTTATTTCCCTTGATAGAACATTGTAAGATTTAAAAAATGTGAACCTCAGAACCTGGCATAGTAAGATATTCAGATTTAAAAGATGTGAATCTCTGTTGACTCAGATAGATGAAAATCAATCTACTAAGAATGTAATGCACTGTGTGCGTTTGCATAGAACACTCAGGAGCTGGAGAATGCTTCAGATTCATCTCCAGAAAAAAAATATCAAGATGGGAATAAAATGCGTGCGGCTGCCTTTTAAAAATGTTTTTCTGTATCAGAAATAAACATGTGTAAGGTCACGTATATAAGCTCTCCATTCTTATACAAATTCTAAGCCCACCATTCTAAATCGTAGGTTGTATTAAATGTTGCATGTTTCTCAAGGTTATATGCCTGTCAAGAATCATTGAATTTATCCCTTGACCTACAAGCTATTGTATAGTCAGTAACTTAAGCAGCAGTAAAGCACTATGGAAAATCAATATGAGCCGTATGGCGTCTCCCTACTGACAAGGCATCTGTGCTGATCCTTTTGTGTCCACATGATCTTTGGAGACATCAGCCTAATTTCGATGAGTAACTGGACGGGCAGACGAGTCTTTCATCTCCTTATGCACAAAGATGAAAAGCAAAGCATTATCATATCAAAACCCTGCCCTAGTGCAGCAGGGACATCAGTACAACTGCCCCCAGACACCTTTTTGCATGTCTTTTAATTCTGATTTCTGGAGACTTTGTGCTATATGACAAGAGAAGGTTACAGATTTTGAATGGTATGGAACATTCCGCAAGTCCTTGCAAACAAGGGCATGCACTATACTAGAGCTGTACTTCTATCAGAAGACATGACCTTTTGCACATTAATGTTGTTTTTATTGCTCTGTCATAGACTATTTGTTTTGATAGGCATGAAATCCACACTGAAGAATTCTGGTTTTTCTCTTTTCACAGGTGTGTTATCCAATAATAAAACCAGATGGAGACTCTATTTGTGTATTTCATGGTCATTATCATGGCAGTGAAAGCCCAGAAGATCCAGATATGTCCCAAACGTTGTGTTTGTCAGGTGCTGTCTCCCAACCTGGCCACCTTGTGTGATAAGAAAGGCCTGCTTTTTGTTCCACCAAACATTGACAGACACACCGTTGAACTGCGGCTAGGTGACAATTTCATCACAAGCATCAAACGAAAGGACTTTGGCAACATGACCAAACTTGTAGACCTGACTCTCTCTAGGAACACAATAGGCTCCATCACACCTCATGCTTTCAATGATTTGGAGAACTTGCGTGCCCTGCATCTGGACAGCAATCGTCTTACACGCATCACAAACGATACGTTTAGCGGCATGTCCAAACTCCACCATCTCATTCTGAACAACAACCAGCTCACTCACATCCACATCGGGGCTTTTAATGACCTCCTGGCCCTTGAAGAGCTCGACCTCTCCTACAACAACCTAGAGAGTGCCCCGTGGGTGGCCATCCAGCATATGACCAGCCTACATACCTTAAGCCTGGACCACAACATGATTGAATACATACCAGAGGGGACGTTTTCAGGACTCTCGAAGCTCAAACGGCTAGATGTGACATCCAACAAGCTCCAGAAACTTCCTCCTGATCCAGTCTTCCAGCGGGCAGGGGTTTTGGCCACCTCTGGTGTTCTAGGTCCATCTTCCTTTGCGCTGAGCTTTGGGGGGAACCCACTGCGCTGTAACTGCGAGCTGCTGTGGCTGAGGAGGCTGCGTAGAGAGGATGACCTGGAGACCTGCGCAGCCCCACAGCACCTCTCTGGACGCTACTTCTGGACTGTTTCTGAGGAGGAGTTTCTGTGTGAGCCTCCCCTCATCACTCGCCACTCACAGGAAACACGAGCACTGGAGGGTCAGCATGTTACCCTGCGCTGCAAAGCCCGCGGTGACCCAGATCCCATCATTCACTGGATTGCCCCTGATGGCAGGCTTGTGTCTAATTCGTCCAGAACGGTGGTCCACAGTGATGGTACGTTGGACATCCTCATCAGCACAGTGAAGGACTCTGGTTCTTTCACCTGTGTGGCATCCAACCCATCTGGAGAGGCTCAGCAAACAGTGGAGTTGCTTATCACCAAACTGCCACATTTTACAAATGACACAAGTCTAATACAGGAGCCTGACCCTGGCTCCTCAGACATTGCTACATCAACCAGGATGGGTGGAGATGGTGATTCTCCAATCACCAACACCAAAACTGGGCAGGAGAAGCGGGTGTTGATCTCTGAAATTACATCCTCTTCAGCACTGGTGAAATTCAATTTGCAAAGGAATATTCCAGGAATTCGGATGTTCCAAATCCAATACAATGGCACTTATGATGACTCTCTAGTTTATAGGTAAGATTATTTAGATGTTATTTATATTAGTTGTTTTATATATTGACATAAACCTATTTGGAAGTTTAATTTACATCCTCCATTCTAAATGAAGAGTAAAATGGAATAAAAAAAATATCAGTTGAAATAGACCCATTGAAATACATATTTATATCTTTAGATATTTAGACTGGGTTCAGTACAAAAACAATACTTCAGTCTCACTAGGCGGTTTCAATGGCTGAAAGTCTATAAGACTGTTAGTCTATAAGACTGTAAGTCTATAAGACTGTTAGTCTTTAAGACTAGGTAGGAAGTTAGAAGGATTATGGACTAACTCAGCAGTGTAACCTTATTCAGTCTGCAGAGGTTAGACAGCTCACAAAAGGAGTCTTGACTGCATGAGAGCTTTCAGGTTCTTCATCACCAGTGGGGAAATGTTGGGCGGTAGGCCAGTGACTTCTGATTTAATGTTATGAAGCACAGTGGGAAACAGGATGCATGTGTTAGGTTAGGTTTATTTAACAAAGAGATTACAAACAATTCAGATTCAGCAAACTCCGTGGACGTTAACTGCCAACATCGATACTCAGACCACTAAGGTCCAGCAGGACAGGCCACATTCAATGAAACAAGATAAAATGGCTAAGGTCTGAATACAGAAAGGTAAACAGGGAACACAGGGAAATATCAGCTCAGAATCTGACCTCACAGCTAGAGCAAACACAGGAGTAGAGACACCTGTCCTTATGCATAATGATGAGCAGATGCAGGTGGGGAGGAGAAACAGGGTGTAGACAGGTGTCAGACCCCTGAGGCAGGCAGACGTTGTGGATGAGGGTGTGATAATTAGAAGTCACATGTGTATTATGCTTACAACTCCATTCAGAATATCTTTGCAATAGACTGCATTATTTTCTGGTTGGAATGTAAGCTGGTAACTCCAAGCTAAACCATGTTTTCCTTGCAGAATGATTCCGCCAGCAAGCAAAAACATCCTGGTCAACAATTTGGCGGCTGGGACTTTATACGACCTCTGTGTGCTAGCCATTTACGATGATGCCATGACCACCCTCACAGCCACGCGTGTGGTGGGGTGTGTCCACTTTGCCACGGAACCACAGTACCTGCGCTGCCACTTCATGCAGTCCCAGTTCCTTGGAGGCACCATTGTCGTCATCATAGGGGGTATCATCGTGGCCTCTGTCCTGTCTTTCATCATCTTCCTCATTGTGCGCTACCGAGTGTGCAACCAGGAGGGAGCGGATAAAGGCGTGGAGCTCGGGGACATCCGTTCCCAGTCCAGGAGCGAGCAGCTGCAGGGTTGTGGCATCATCAAGTCCATGTCCAAACAGGTCCTGGGCGCAGAGCGGGATTCGTGCCGGAAGGTGTCTCCGCAGCTGGAGTCTGCGCCGGCACCGGCGTCTGCGCCTCGGCCAGCCAAGCCTGCGCTGCCCGACTGCACCGTGACTACCTCAGCCACCAGTCACAGCTGGCATCCCGCTTCGCCCGGCTCACGCCGCCCCGCCCACGCCACCGCACTCAAGCCCGCCGGCACGCTCAAGTCTGAAACGCAGCCCGGCACCGAGCTCGACAACGTCAACAAGAACAACTCCACCAAGGCACGTCCCTCATCCACCCAAGTCCGCACCTACTCCACCATGGTCACACCGGCGTCCAGGCGAGCCCAGATCGAATCCTTCCACAACTACATGACGGTTCCGGTGGGGTGCATGAGAGTGAGCCGCAGGCACTCTCTGAACGTAGACTCCTGCAAGCAGACCGCTTACGCAGGTTACCAGCAGCAGACTGGTAGCCTTCGCTCCAAACGGAGTCTGTCCATGAGTGGTGGGGATCTCCCCCAACTGAATACTTCAGGAAGACTCCATGGAAAAGACTCACTGTCTCGGTCAGAGTGGGTTCTAGAAAGCACACTATAAGAAGACTTTTTTAAAGCTTATTGCATTGGTTTTGGTGAACTTACAGATCATATTTTGATCTTATGTCTTATATGTCAGACTGCAAACTCAGACCTTTTAAAATTTTCTGTTTCTTGGACATAGCACTTTTACATTGTCTGGGGAAAACCGTAACATAAAGGACTGGAAATTCCAATGTTTTTTAAAGCACAAATGAATGACCATTTTCTGCATATACTAAAATAATCCCATTGACATGTATATTACTTTGTTATATGGAATAATACATAGAGTACATCGTGTAGAAACGTTACATTGTGTAAAATAAAATGTTAAAAGCCCCTTTGTTTTCATCTGATATTTAAATGATTATGCATACCAATACACATTTTAGCTAAGATTGTTTAATGACATTAAGATACCAGATATATTATTTATGTACTATAAATAGATATTTGCTGCTAAGACTTTATAGACTAATAATATAATCACTACTGTTTGGTGATTAGGAATGCTTGCACCTTATTTAGGAACTACGTTACTAAATAACTCATTGCAAAACTATCACAATGGCTATTTACATAAATCATAATTGCCTTTATATTTTTGAACAAGAAAGTAGTTCATGAAAAATATTTGTGTTACACTTCACTCTCAAAAGACAGTTAGCAAAGCTTATTCAGCGCGAGCAGCCCATGTTTACACGGCTGCCGTCCTGTTCAGGGGTTTGAGATATTGAACTGTCTGTCACATCACATCCTTTGCCAGGACCTGAGGTTACAGACTACATGACACTTGTCGTTATATCAGAGTGTCTTAACAAAGAAGCAAGCAAAAAGCTGCTGTCAGAGTCCATACTTTTGAATTCGCATTTTATCTCCACTATAAAGAGATATGCAATCTCTGGCTGGGTGGAGGTAATGTGTTTCATCAACTGGAATGTCTCATGGCTTTAACGCCTGCAGCAGTGAAGGTTGTGCTGTAATTATTTTTAGAAGTGATAATCCTTGTCTCCCTTGGAGGCACTGAGTAGGAGAGGGGATCTCTCGCAAGTCTTGGCTCTCCGGGTTCCTCTGTTTGTTCAAAGCAGTGGCAAGAAGGCAATGAAAGAGGCCATTCTAGCCCCAGGAGACTCTGCTCCCCTCTCTCTCCCTGCAGCCCTCATACGAACACAAGCAGCTGCCCTAACATTTCACTGCAGAAAGGAAGCAGCATCCACAACAGCAAAGATTACAAGAGAGCCCAGTCAGTGGACTCACCATAAGATAAGTTTTAAAATGTCAGTGACTTGGCTGTCATTAAGGGCAAATAAACATTTTTATTTATGTAGCACTTTTCATACACACTGGCAATTAAAGACAATTTAGGGTTAGCGGAAATAAAGGTGCAGGTTACATTTGAAGAGGTAGTTGGACAAATTAATCAATTAATTGAAGAAATAAATACATCAATATTGGGTGTTAAAAACAAATGGAAATTAATAATAATATAATAATAATCTTTATTTAGCACCTTTCATACATACAACTCAAAGTACTTTACAGAGTTTATAGACATTATAAATTAGTGATTACTTCATTCATGAACATCAGCAGGTCAGAGTTATTGGGTTTTTTTTTTTTTGTGCTCATTATCAGTATTAAAATGCTGCAGTTTAGCTGTTTACCTATGTGACATTCCCAAGTGGGTCCCAGAAGGGCACATAAATAAATGATTAGTGTCTGTGGCAAGAGCATCTTTTGAAATCTGACAAGGAAATCCTTAGCTCTTAGACTACATTTCAGTCCTCTGTAGATAAACAGAGCTGGTCCTGTTTGCAAAGGGTCAGTAATTACAGGACTCCTGCCATATGGCGCAGTGTTTTTTCAGCTCCGATCTACTGGAGGAAGAAGGAAGGTCTACTTGAACTCCACTTATACAGGACATGAGTCAACCACGTCAGCTACTCATGATTTAAAGCATGACTAAAAGACAAAAATGTCTTGATGCAGGTGTAGGCTGTATTCACCTGTTAAACAGGTATCATTACTGCTCGCCAGGTCTTAAGACTCATCAGATAACATGGATTCTGCATGTCTTCAGATGTCTGTAAATGAACACTGCAAAATAAACGTTTGAGTACAGTTCCACCAGGCAGTTCCTCACATTAATCCCCCTGTTAACATCACATATATGTCATACATGAGACTTGTGCCAAAAATTCATAATGTCTCTGTGAATGGCATAGGTGATGTTCAAACTAAAATGTGTACATGCTCTTATAGTAAGTTTGTGACATGTTTTTTGCCATATCAAGCACCGACTTTGTCTTTTTTACATTATTCATTGCCCAATTAAATATAAACAATGAAAAGAAAATAAAAGGTTCTGACATGACTGATGCTAAACCAAGAACTCGACGTGCATACCTGTGGAGAGATTATAAACAGAATTATAATAGATGCAGGGGCAATTTCAATCGTATGCATTATTAATGAGGGAAAATGTGCTCCGAATGAACATCCTGGTTAATATTGAATGTGATTACTCCTTCTGGGAAAGTCTAGAATGAGGCTGGATAATTGAAATGCTAAAGCGTATACAAAACTTAAGACTAGAGCAACAAGGCCTGTTACAGACCGTGTGGTATCAGTCGTATCTTTACAGAACTATTAATCCCTAAGTCAGCATCAAAACAAATGCAGATGTGATAGTGTTCCAAGCTCAGTAATGTTATGTTGTCTCTCCCATTTCAGCTGTTATGTGTAATTATTATATAGTTTTTCATGATTGCAGATTTGCACACCAGCAATTTTAGACATTACATATAATATTGAATTTTGTTATTTAGACACTGACAATGAGCTGTTCTGAAATGTAAAGTATATTGGAATTCATGATGCTTAGTACACATTTGCTGGTAACCCGGTAATAGAAGACTTCTGACACATAATACATTTTATGATAGTTTGCCATTAGAATAAAGCCAATGGAACACACGCTGAAGACAATGTTACTCTCGTGCATCTATTATCAGTGTTCAAGAGCTAAAGGACATGTGATCATCCACTTATCAGTGCATTAATCAATCATGGCTGAACAGTTTTTTCTTCCTCTCCACCTCCATGGAATTCAAGGGTATCTACACACAGCCCTTCCTGACTCAGTTACCTTGGCAACATATTTCTGCATGAATATATGTGAAATGCAGGTTTTGCACCCTGCAATGACACACAGGATTCATCTATGTCAGAACTGTTTTAAAATCACATCTCATAAACACATTTAGGTTTACACTATGTGCACACATGCACATAAGCATAAACCACATTTAGATCTACACAACCCCCACTAAATGAAATATTTACATCAGATTAAATAATAATACATTATTAATTATATTATCCACCAATATCTACCTTTGCATTAACAAACTGAGGTGACGCGCTCATAAAAACATGAAGCAGAAGAGGATTGTGGGTAGGGGAGAAACGCCTGTCGTATCCAGACAGTAAAGATCCTTGATCAGGTGTTACAACTGGAGGGCTGACTGACATCGCGTGCATGACAAGTAGCACATTTGCTCTCCACTGCCTTTGACAACTGAAACAACCAATTTCCCTGCAAAATGATTCAAGACCAAACAAATGCACGAGAAGCTATACGCAGAGTTCTCTAGGAGAAATGGCACCACACTGCAGTAACACAGTAACACACGCGTGACACAGAAAAACTCTGTCTGCCTCTGCCTCTCCCAGCCCTGCACACGACCACACACAGGTGAAGCACAGACCAGCCCCCCCTGCTGGCTGTTCCTGAAGAGACCACTGGGAACAGCTACAGCTGTTTTCCAATGGGAACAAAACATTTACATGCCCAAATTCCAAATTTATACACAAAACTTCTCCATGCATTTGACAGGCATTAAAACATATGTGCAAGTCTGCATGAATAGATGAGTGAAGGCATTTGAGCACTGGATACGCCCACTTTTATTATTCATCCTGATAAATTAAGCTGTACTGATAATCAATGCAAGCAGGTACACTTTAAACAACAATTAACCCTAACCCTAACACTACACCTCCACGTGCAATATAGCATAGGCCAGTTTCCTGGTATGAAACTAAAAACTAAATCACACTTTAAATGAGTTCCAGACTAAAAAGGAATTTAAATAAAATGATGAAAATTTCAGATGACCAGATTTACTTTCTGTTCACTAGTGCTTTGCATTTGTGCTGCATGCTGTAATTTTGCACACAATAAAAGCTTGTGCTATCTAACGCCTACTTCAGTGCAGTAAAATATATGAAAAACATAAAAAGGATCAACGATGAAGAACTAGCTTCACTGTTACAAATGTTTCACTTTCAAAAATAAATCAAGGTCAATCCTTTCTTGTTTATTTGAATCTTACAGTACAATGTTGCACATGTGTATGTTTTAGTGTAGATCACCTTAAACATTGTAATAAACTTTCTGAAATAATATTAGCTGACACACTTAAATAGGATGTCAGCATTCTTCTGATAAAATATATTCTTCGGTCTTGTTTTATGCAGACACTGTCTGAAGGGGCCTTCAGCTATGTCTACTCAGGCAAGAAATTTGCTCACAGCTAGGTTTTATGAGCTACTGCCAAAACCCATAGGTGGTTATTAGTTAGCACAAGCTGCCAATTTAATTTGCACAATTATCCGCAGAGTATGTTTATAGGAACTTTTCATTAGATATTGTGGTCTCTATATTTCTTTCAGTTCAAAGGAACTGTTTTGTGGTTCAGTATCAGAAGATCAGAACCATGGACAGCACATCTTTGAAAATCAGTGTACATGTATCAATGAACAGAAACAAATCTGGTGACTGATGTTCATGTCAAGTGACATACTGCCTTTAACACTCCAATGACAGATTACTAAAATACTGTTGCACTAAAGAAAGAGCAGCCACATAAACATGACATCAAAAACCAGAACACACCAAAAAATTCTAATTTTCAGTTGATGTGGCTGAATTTTAAGTATATGAAAGAAATGGTTATCCAAGACAGGACTGTGCTCTCGGCCATTACAGCTCAGAGTCTGAGTCAGTCAGTAACACCACTCAGAAACATCACACTTCTGATGAGGCACTAGGAGTCCATTCACCATGCCAGAGAGATTTTGCTTTGAAGAAAAAAAAAAAAGCCCTTTTATAACCATTCCAACCCCCCCCCCCCCCCCCCCCATCAACACAGAATGAGATACATGAAAAAAATGCTGGGCACATTTTTTTTTAATTGTTGCTCTCTGAAATACATGAAGATGTAAATATTAAAGAATATGTCATGACTTAGGCCTTTACAATACATTCTAAACAAAGAAAAATGACAGTGGTTTATTGATGTGGTTCAACAGATGGGTTTTAAAAGTGAACCCATGTTTCATTGCCAAGTGAAAATGTGACAAAGGAAAGCAACTGATGACTAAACGCTTTAAAGCAGTAAACACTTGGAATCACACTGCTGTTCTACATGATCTCCATACAATACACAAATACAAGATTATTCAATGGTTAGAATACAAACAAATAAAGGAAAATGAAACTGAAAAGATTTTTACATAAAATACTTTTGAAGTATTGTTTTACAGTAACTATCATCAACCCTTCCAAGAAGAACATGTTCTAAGCAAAACCTTAAATTCTCAGGGATAAAGAATGATCACAAGGTTGCATTACTAAGCATATTCCCCCAAAAAAATAGTGTACAATATGCACACTTGGAAAAATACAAAATTAAAAGCTATATCTATGCAGACTGGTGAGAGTTAAGTAAAAGTGAAAATAAGTGGAGCAACTGTCCAAAATGTTTTCGATCTCATCTCTGGTAAAACGCAATGTCCACAAGTTTGGCCAGGCCGTTGGCTGAAGAACGCTGTCCCAGCATGGCATGGTCGCACTGGCCTGACGCCCGGCTCTGCTCCTCAGTGAGGACCACACATGGTTAGCAGGCTGATTTGAGGATGGAGGGGCTCCCAATATTCAGCTTTTTGTGTCTTTTTCGATTTCCATAATTTATCCCCAAGTCCTTCAGGTAATCCCCCCCCCCCCCCCACCACTCCTCAGGAGAACTATGGAAGGGCGTGGCTCATTCCTCCAGTGTTAAGATGCTGTCGCGTTGAGGCTGGGTTCAGGGATAACAGAACAGAGGTGCTCATTGGTTGTTTTTGGCTTTCGCGTGCGTTAGGATGTGTGACTTGAGGTTGGTGGACTGAGCAAACTTTTTATTGCAGCCATCGAATGGGCAGACGTATGGGCGGTCGCCAGTGTGAATGCGCACATGTGTGCGGAGGTTAAAGTCCAGGGAGAAACGTTTCCCACAGCCCTCAAAAGTGCACTAGTCGGGAGAGAAAACCAGAGGATTTAGCTCCGTTTGAATAATACCAAGTAATGCATTTAGCAAATATTTGATGTTAAAGATATTCGGACTAGAAGTTATTTAGATTTGTAAATTCAAAACTGCTTCTGAAAAAACACCTGTTCAAGACGACAAATATCATGGGATTCACATGAGTGAGAGCATTAGGATGCTTGTGGCACTGTTTCAGCTTCAGTGATGTGGGTTTGTGTTCTAACCTGGAACGGCTTTTCTCCAGTGTGAACGAGCTGGTGGCGCTTTAGTTTGGAGCTCTCCACGAAGGCTTTTCCACACTCAGCACATACGTGAACCCGGGGCCCGTGGGTATGTAAGTGCTTCCTCATTGCAGAGTTATCCCTGAACATCTTAGTGCATCCCTTAGGGAAACAGAGGAAATTAATGTCTGCAGTCATCTATTACAGCATGTTTAAAACAAACAAACAAAACTTCACACTTCAATGAGTGTTTTTCTGTCTGAAATGGCATCAGATTGGCACGTCACTCCTGAAGAATGTCTTTGGTTGGACTGTCAACTGATGACCGTGGTAAACTATAGAGGACTGATGTTAACGCAAAGTGTAGCCAGAACTAATTTGGTAGTTTACGACTTAAAACAATTGAACTAGGGTTCATAACTTGTCCTCTAGAAGCAATTAATTATATTCAGGTACAACCAGGAATCTTAAGCAAAAGAAAGATGTGACGAAACCAAAAGTAAACGCACTTTGTGGGGACAGGCTATCGTTCTGGGTGCATCATCCTCTTTGATCTTCCGCGGCTTCATTCTGAAGGCAACAAGAACATTAGAATTAATAAAAGGCATTAATAGAAGATTAAACAAATCCTTATCTGCATGCGGTGATAGACATTTACATTTTGTGCATGATGAATATAAAGTGCAAACATAATGAGTAAAGCATCTGGTCCAGAAGTTACAGCACCACTAGTCTGCCCTGTGAAGCCCATTACAGCCCCTGACGGACACCAATAAAAAAAAAAAGCTGAATCATAAACAAGCCCAAGACCAATATGGTTACCCGTGTGTCACAGGTTCATATCTTACCGTACGGAGCTGCGACCAAAAGGGCCGCCACAGTTACTGTAGGGACTGAGAAACACCATCAATTAACGCTTTTGTTTACCAATTCCTCGCTGTCATCAAACAAACTAAATAAAGGAAAGGTAGGCTGACATCATAGCAACTTGTATGTTGGGCTGGAATCAAATACAACCTTGTGTGTGCATT
Source organism: Brachyhypopomus gauderio (assembly GCF_052324685.1). Taxonomy (NCBI): domain Eukaryota; kingdom Metazoa; phylum Chordata; class Actinopteri; order Gymnotiformes; family Hypopomidae; genus Brachyhypopomus; species Brachyhypopomus gauderio. Next base: position 7,727,565 of record NC_135219.1, read on the forward strand.
GTTTTTTGCACAATGCAACTTGATTAAACTTGATTTAAAAAACAAACAAAAAAAAAACAAACAAAACAAAAGTCCCTCCCAGCAGGGATACCTGCACTCTTAAGCAACACATTAAAGGCCAGTTTGTAGTACATGTGGCTTCACATATAAGCATTTGTTGTAAATAATATACATCTACATGATTTCAGTTCTGTGGTTAATATTTCATACTGGTTTAGAGTCAAATTTAACACCAATATTTGGTTGCAAACCAAACCCATCAGCACAATTCAGTGACCTCCTACTCAACACCACGATCTATTAAGATTGAAAGCACCCCTTTCCATACACTGAGGAATGACTAACACACAAACACAACCTGCAGAGAGCTGAATAGGCCACAGGGAACATAGCACAACTATATTTTAACCAAGTCAAGAAAGGCCAGAGGAAACAGCACAACAGCACACATGTTGCCATCAGTCGATTAACTTCTGTTAATGATTCTTCTCTACAGCTCAGGTGATATTTTATACCTTAGCATTCATCAGGTTAGTATTCAACCAAGAAAGTACAACCAAATGGAAAAAACATTTTCGGTGTCATTCAATCACACATTCATATAAATGAATGCGTTACTGCTACTGTGACTTCAGCCAACGGTTTGTTTTTACTGTATAAGTGTGCAGGCAAACCTGGCAAACTCTGCTAGCTGTTTGGGATCCGACAGGTCGATTCCCGGAATACCACCAGGGGGCAGCTTCTTCCCCGTCATATATTCAGAGTAATCTGGAGGAGAGTTCTCGCCGATAATCTGCTCCTCCACCGCAGGATCTTGGTCAATGTCCTTCTTGTCATCTGAAAATGAAACAACAAAAGGTAAAATAGCTACTAAAATATTACAAGTACTATTAATTATTCAACAAACGATTACATTGTATCTGAAATCAATAAAGACTAGAGGAGCACAACTCTGGTCGTGGACAGTTGGAGTCCAGTGAAGTTTGGTCATTTCTCTGCTCCCAAACACAACTAAACCTGGTAATTAACTGCTAAATCATATCAAGTGAGAGAGTATTGGACTTCAGAAGTGTTGATTTGGCAATTTAATAATGTCTAGGAAAGCACCGTGGTACCTGCTGAAGTGAGCGAGTTTAATTTGTTTAGTTATTTCTTTTAATTTTAGAGTCATCCATCTACTCAGCGTTGAAATCCACAAGAAGGATGTACACCGTATGCAGTGGATATTTATGAAAAATGAAATGCAGTATATGGCAGTAAACTGCACCAAAAATGTTCTAGTAAATGAGATTTACCGCACTGTAACATCCAACACCATTTGCACTTAAACACTGTGGATCAATTCACTTCACAGAACTGGGCTAGGGTGGCAGGCGGTGAGATCAGCTCGGGCTTAAACCTCCACGCAAATCGGCAGAACACCGACAAAACATTTCACACTTCCTCCAGGGGGCGCCACACTCGCTCAGCCACACAGCCCACAGAGCGCGTGGCTACAGCGTCCATCCATCACGAGACGGAAGTGCTGTGGGCTTTGTGTTGCGCACCGACTCGAGGCCGTTTGACTGGCACGCAGCTGGGCCTGCCGCAAAATAAATGAAGTATAAACCACTGAATGCATTGCCAATAAGGCTGCTGCTGTTCATTCACATAAATGTTTTAATTCGGTTAAAATCCCATCACCAAATTATGTCGTAAACAAAGCACTGTACAAACCTGCTAGCGCTGCAAACCAGCTCGACATTTTATGGTTACGTTTATAGTCATATTTTAAAATGCTGAACTACGTAACCCGGAACAGTTCTTATAACATCGTAATTTCGTGAGTTGTTTTTGTAACTTAACCACTAAACCAGTAAGCTGCTGCGCACTTGCGGCCTACACGCGACTCCCAGCAGCGCGCTCGCGCTAGCGGCCTTCACGCGACACCAGCAGCGCGCTCGCGCTAGCGGCCTTCACGCGACACCAGCAGCGCGCTCGCGCTAGCGGCGGCCGCCATGTTCGCCCGCCGCCATCGCCATGGGCCGCCATACTGGACAGGGGAATATGGCGGCGCCCATCAACACCTAAAAACATGGCTTCCCTTCAAAACAAAAACATATGCGCCGAACTACTTGCATTTTTGCGCCCAGAACCCTCAGAACGACTCGCGGCGATGCTGTAGTCCACGCACGGAGCTGCTGCAGACGGACAACGCCCTGCAGGGCCCTGCTTTGGAGGCTACATCGGGCTACAACGAGCGAGCGAGAGAAAGTTCCAAATTTGGCACGGAAAACGTACCTGATGCCCACATTGTAACGGAGAATTCTCCCTCCAGTGTCTTTATCTGCACCTGTTTTTGCTCCCATTTCCTCCCGGTGGATTCCGCAGCGCTCAAATAGCTCTTTTTACCCGCTTTCTTCCCACTACCTCCCCCCTTCTTCATCCGCCCCATAGAGCTTTTCCCTGCAACAGTAACCAGAGTCTGTCCGATGTATTCCTCCTCTGCGCCCGGAGCAGGAACAGGTATAAGAATCTGATCTTCAAACCCATCGTCTGCACGTAGATCCGAGTCGTCCCCGCCGACGACTTCTTCTCGCGTTTGCACCAGAATCACTTCTTGGTGGTGATGAACCTGGTTCGGGTCGTCTGTCACAAGCGGCTGCAGGGCGATCATGGGCTGGTGTTCGTCGTCGTCGTCGTCACCCCCGACCACCGTGGTCTCGATAGTCTCCACCGGAATAGTCTCCACTTCTATTTCATGAAGTTCGACTATTTCAGCCGGCATCTCCGAGCCATCTGTCTCTATGTACAGGGTTTCACCGGATGCCATATTGAATTCCGCCAGCTTGCTTGCTTGCTTACACACAGCTCGTTGCCCCACAAACACACACCCCCTCACTAAAGGGATAGCTGCCCTCCCTCTTCGATAATACAAATAACTCCACTTCGTTCACACAAATTCACGTCGCCACAACGCTCCAGTTTCATGTCTCGCGAGACTGAACGACGCGCACGCGCGCAGGCGCCTAGCTGATGAGATTATACAACCCCTGGCAAAAAGTATCACCAGTCTGGGACTTTGTTTCCACAATGTTTTTATATTTCTTTTAGTTTTTCTGAAAACCAACAAGTTGCACTTTGGAATTACCTTATTATTGTATAATGTTTTTGATCTGAGTTTGTTCTACAGAATAAAATGTCTGAATGAGAGCTCATCCCAGACTGGTGTTTCCATACTTTTTGCCAGGGGTTGTATTATTGTGCATGACAGTAAATGCTGAGAGTAGAATATGTGGGTTTGTGTTGTACATCTATGTCATTTAAATATTTTATTAAGATATTATTTAAGATAATGTTATCATCATGATAGTTTTTTCACTGTGAGTATATCAATGAATTACTGTTAGTTAATGAGTTAAATAAATACAGTCGGGTTGTAAATTCTTTACAGTTACGTAGAACTTTAAATATTGGGGTATTAAATATACGGTATGTCTTAAATCGAGACCGTTACATATAATTACATAGCTCTAAATAAAATGGTTAATGCCTCTAGAGGGAGCTGTAATGGTTGACAATAAAGAACACCAAGAACTGGCACACATCTGGCACACATTATTTACACAATCCATTTGCCCTTTTTGCCACTTTTCTTTTAAATGTAATATTTACATATATATTTATTTATATAATATATAATATAGTATATATCCCAGGAAGCGCATGGTCAGATGAAGAAATAAAACAATACTTCACAGAATCCTTGCAGCCAATAAACATTTTATTAACAACATGATCACAAATACTCTGTTGTACTAATGTTTTTGTTCATAGGATTGCAATATCCAAAAAGAAATAGTTTGTTGCTGATCCCACCTTGTTTTAAAAATCTTCCTGTCAGTGGTAACAAACACACTTGTGTTGCCAAAATAAAAATAAAAAATTTTTAAATCTTGTTTTTTAAAAAAATGTGAGTTTGTGAGAAATAAACAGGTGATTTATTCCACTAGCAAATGAAAATAAAACCAGTGAAATAAAGGTTAACATTGATAGCTAATGTTATTATTATTATTGTTATTACTATTATTATTAGAATAAATAGGTTATTTTTATTTATTTTTATTTTCATCACAAAGTACCTACTACTTACAAGTACATCACTACCACCATAACCACCACCACCACCACCACCAATAATAATAATAATAATAATAATAATAATAATAATTCAATAGAAGAAGAAGAATTCAACTGAAGACTGAAAAAGTTTCCAATATTACTTTAAACTAGAAAACAGAGATCAGTGCAAGTGTCCGTCTTCCATTTATATTTCTGAGTGTTACCACAATCTACCCTTCATGTTACAGCAAACTCCCACATTTGCTTTAACATGGTGGTGATGTTGCTGGGTGTCTTCAGCTCTTCAGCTACAACAGGTCCTGCCAGGGGTCTCATAAAAGATGGACCACGCAGGTCTGGGAGATTATGTCGTGCTAATTCTACTAAGCTCATGTCTAATGGCTGAAAGAGATGACAGAAAACTATTACTTTAAGCAAGTCACTTGCTCTCATATTCACAATTACAAAGCACATATTGTTATTTCATTTTTGAAACAAAATTGCATATATTTAAAATAAACATACCATCAATAATTTCATCTTTCACCTTGTGCAATTCACGAACAACTTCTTCCAAGATTTCCTATTAATTTATACAGGCATACAGATAGGTAATATTATGTTGATAAAATAATAGGTGTAAATTAACAATATAATATTGATAGCAATCACACACACACACACACACACACGCACACACACACACACGTGAACCTTTACCTGTTTCATCCTGTCAAAGTCTAAGGCGTCTGTGTCATTGTTACTTCCCACAGGACGGACCCTAAACAGACCACAAATACAGTTACAGTCAAGGACATATATCTGACTTTACTTAATAATAACAATAACAATCATCATAGTTTTCAGTTTTATTTGTACACTCCCTGTCCACTTCTGCATTTCATTATGGAAACACAGTAAGTTAAACAATATATAAAAACTTAAAAAATAAAATGCTTTTCCAAATTATTTGTACAATGGCAAGTTTCTTGTTACATTCATAACCATATATGAGAAAACCTGGAGAAGGCTATTGATATTAAGGGATGTAAACTCTTTAACTAATGACATTTACCATTGCTTCAAAAGCATACTGAATAGAATACAAAGTTCATGTGTTTTTTTAATTGTTATGGACTGTTGAATTGCAAAATGCTGTAATATGATGTCTGCAAAACCCTTACCTAGATACCAATGATGACCTCTCCGCAGAGTTGGCTCGATCCCATGGCTTTTTGGCGCCATCTGTAGGGGAGAATAAAAAATGCAAGTAAGAGGCTCCAATGCAGCATGCATTTCCTCTGGAAAGAGACAGAGCAACAGGCTTCAGGGCTACAGTGATAAATCATTGCCCATTTTAATGTTTATAGCCTCCACAACATAATGCATAATGCTTTCTGACTCAATGTTTTCTCCTTGCACTTTTCTGTTTGAGGGTTCATTCATTTCTTCATCATTTATTAATCAGTTGAATCTCTACTATTGTCTTCATTCTGTGCTCAAATAAAACAGCCATACAAAGCAGCTCATAGTGTGATGTGCGTGTGGGGGGGTGGGTGGGGGGGGTACCTGAGGCATTCTGTCCTCTAGAGATGGGGGAGGGGGAACTGGGATCATCCTAAAATACATAAAGCTTAGACTGGTAAAATGATTCCTGTTTTTACATCGCCAAGCTATATTAAGGGTAGAATTAACCCTTTATTTACAGTGGAGAAAAGACAAGGAAGAAAATACTAAGGCTTACTGACAGACACAACACAACAAAGAGCAAACTGAGTTCCTTTCCTGTCTCGGTTCTTACATTTTGGTCTCCGGCTTTCTCAGACTGGTCTGCAGCTTTTCGTCTGATAACGAGAGTGAAAAAATGAGACCCATCTTCAACCTACAGATCAATGATATCACCTGTTTCATTGTAGAACCTCAACACTGACCTTCGTGCTAGCAGGGCGTTCATCTCCTCCATCAGACCTCCGCTCCCCCCACTTGTCCGGTTGGCGTCGTTTTTGGCTCCGGACGCTGAGCTGTCCTCAGACTGCAAACACACGGGCCATTCACTCTGCCTGCAGGTAGTCTTGTTACAACAATCCTGATCTTTTTGGATCATGCAGTCAACATCTGCCCCAATCTCCTTCTTTCCACATCTCAATTTAGAACATATTATTATTAGTGGTGGGACTTTAACGCGTTAATTTCGATTAATTAATTACAGGAAAATTAACGCACTAAAAAAATTAACGCATTTTAACGCATTTAACGGGCGAGACACTTTTGCACCGTTGAATGTTTCTCAGTGCACGAGTTCCAGACATACAGATTATATGGACGCACAATAAGATCATGATGGATATGACTGAAGAGGCTACGCTGGTGGATGGGAAATTTAAATATAAACTTCCAGATGGAAGTAGGCTACAAACAAAAATAGTGTTATTTACACTTTATGTAGGAAGGAGTTCGCTTATCACAGGAGCACGTCCACCCTTCGTTACCACCTCAACGCAAAACATGTTGCGGCTAAAGCTGGGCGTACACTGTGCGATATTTTAAATCGTGTACTCAGCTCCAGCTCAAACTGTACGACTAAATCGCAGGGAGAGTCGGCTCGTGGAGCTGCTTCAACAGTGCGATACTCTCACGAGGAGCGATTTGAATTTCAAACAGGTTTGATATTCTTGCGACGCTGCGATTTCTGATCGGGAGTTGTGAATCGCTCCTCGTATACCTGTGTAAACTATACGATGCACGACACGCGATTGAACCGAAACGAGTGAAAAATCGGCTGAAAATGGGCCAAAAATCGCACAGTGTCCGATTCACATCCTGTGAGGAAATGTCCTGGTTTTTAAATTACCTTCATTGGACCATTAAGACTGGATTAAACTTTCGCGAATGGCCGTAGCGCGCGACTCCGCACGCGTTTATACATGACGCGTCACATTATTTGTGTTGTCCGCTCTCAGTGGTCGAAGATAAAGACTTACAAGAAGCGCTGCACATTGCGTCAACTGATGCAAGTTACGAACTACCGTCCAGGGGTGAGTTTCCCAAAACGTTCTTAGCGCCAAGTACTTCTTAACCTCGTACGTAAGAATGAGGTAACGAAGTACTTGGCGCTAAGAACGTTTTGGGAAACTCACCCCAGAAAGACAATGTCGAAGAAAATCCAGCAGCTGTATGATGAGGAAAGAAGTAAAACAGGTTATTGTGAAGAGCGCCACAAATGTGGCTCTGACTGGGGATCACTGGACCTCTGTTAGCAACAAGAATTATCTTGGTGTGACAGCTCATATAGATGATGAATCTATAGATGATGAAGATCCAGTCATTTGCTTTGAGCATGCAGAAGACCACTTCTAGGCACTATGGAGATGCCTGTGGCAGAAGCCTGGGAAATTAAAGAAATTGCTAAAATGCTATTAAAAAACATCTTCTGATTTACTTCAATACTTCCAATATCCTGAGCAAAACTCCCAAAATTAAACAACATTTTTTATCAGAATTTCCAATGTTCTGAACTGTTTTCTGCACACTACACATATATTGGTCTGTGTAGTAGACTGGTGGAAAAATAAACAAGATGTTGAAGTTTATGATTATGTTCATTGATTCATTCATCATTCAAACTTAAATTAATATTTCTCATGTTAAATACTGAAATGCGATTAAAATGCGATTAATTTCGATTAATTAATTACAAAGCTTCCGATTAATTCGATTAATTTTTTTAATCGCGTCCCACCCCTAATTATTATATATGACACCAGCACGAATTATTCTGACCATGCTGTATATTATACAAAATTGCAGAAATGATACAGAGTATTCTTTATGTAATGTTCAGATTTCAAGTAATTTTTCCACATTAGGCAGCTGTAGCATGTCTATCCATAGCGTGTGGCAGAAGAAACAGCCCATAGGCTTTAAGTTTGACTATAAGCCAGTGGGTTTCTGAGTAATGTGATATTGCACAGATATCTCATCGAGTCTGATATCCAGCACACAAACAGATACACACCCAAAGGTTATAGAGTTATAGGGTTATAGGGGTATAGGGTTATGGAGTTATTGGGTTACAAGGGTATAGGGTTATAAGGGTATAGGGGTATAAGGTATATGGATATAGACCCTTTGCACTCTGCGCAGTTTGGCTCCCGCGATCATGGCTGCGAGGCCCGTGGAGCCATGCGGTTCCTCATGCGACGTCCCATGGCCACCATGGCCGCCTCCAACCATGGGCAGCGGCGGAGGAGGTGGGGGAGGAGCTGCTGTGAAGAGGGGTGGAGGACCAGGAGGTGCAGGCGGAGGAGGGGGAGGCGGGCACGGCCCTCCCATGGGCGGAGCTGCGGACGGAGGAGCCACAGAGAGCACAGCGGGATGACCCTGGAATGGGGAACCTTCAGAGAGACATAAACGAGATGAGCAAATACGAGAAGAAACGAGAAAATGAATCTAGTGAATTTGCATGTAAGCATTTAGGATGTTGGTATGATATCAGAACCGCTCCTCAGCCAGGCCTTCATGTCTGACCTGGGTTGGATGATCGTCGCTCTCTCTCTATGTGTGCCTGCATCTGCTGCTGCTGTATCTCCATCTGCCTACAGAAACACACACACACACAGACGTCACCATGCCCTGCTGCTAGGGCCATGATGTCAGATCTCCCACCCATTTTCCTGCTCAGCAGTGGCGAGTGAGTGAATGCTGTGAGTGTAATTGGAACACAGAAGCAGACGGTGCTAACAGCACTCTCGGTGCATTGTGGGTAATGCTTTGCAGTAAACACTTTGCAGGAATGTCACTGGTCATTTGCATATATGAATGCTGACTGCTACAGTATAAAATGGTAGCGCAGGTAGCAACAGTAAGATTGTGAAAGACTGATATTGTCCCCTGTATCCAGCATCTGACCAGGAATGGAGAGAGCTGTGGAATTTTCCAGTGGAACGCTCCTGGGGAACAGCTGACACAGCATTGTAGTTACAGTAGCCAAATGGGACATGCTTTTCTACCATTCAACCAAGAGGGGGCAGCTTTTCCCCACTGACCTTTTGAGTAATAAATTGTGGATCTACATAATACTGATATATAGACATTTTGAATTTGCATGAATTATAGTGTTTTGTTATATGTTAATGGACATTTTATATACATATAGCAAAACAATGCCACATATTGACATCTTCAACCACAGCAGCGGTGATTTTGCTGTAGTAAAGAAGAGACCATACCAGTCCTGCAGGCTGGATCTCACCTTCTCTGCACATCCAGGTCCTCTGTTGTGGGCCCGTTCTGAACATGCCGCTGCACCGCTGGACCTGAGCAAGAAGAAGACCACCATTTTACAGTTTGGTAAATGGCTGGTAAACACCACCGGAGGCACCTGTGTCTTGCTAAGAATTCCCCTCACACACTATTGAACTAGGAATTTCTTAGCATTCATCTCTAGACCAGAACTGTACATTTGTCAAAATAAACACCCTCTAACCTTGAACCAGCAGTGCCGTTCCATCACCAGCCCAGACCACACAGACCACACAGTGTGCAGTTTGATTCTGTGCCACTTGCATGAGACATGTTACAGTATCTCAGTCTGTGTTCTCATTCTGTTCTTCCTCACTAAGATGGATGTTCCTCAGCTCCAACCCAGTGGGAGTGCATTTAGGATTCAGCCCCTTCACTACCTGTGCCTGATAGGTGCCACACATGGACAAAATTCATATTGTTACATACATAATGTTCTCAGTCTGAGTCAATGGGGCATCTGTGATGCAAAGCGACTCGTAGCCTTGTGTGTAATTATGCTGCATTATGTGTTTTAATTTGTTCTAATTTACAGGTAAATAGTAAGCCATCACTGCTATACTTATATAATTACAATTTTGTTGCTTATGATCCTGCTTTGTGCTCTAAAAGGAGGTTTGATATTTTATTTCAGGCCTTGTAGTCACTGGAATGGTCCCTGGTTGCCATACTGTATACTATGATAATGATCTTGGCTTGCCAGACACCTATCAGGAAAGTAAGATGTTTGTTTCATATACAATCCATTGTTCCATTACAATCAAATAAATCCTATGATAATAACAACTATACAAATCATTGCCCTCTGCCTGTATGGAATGTCGGATTACCGAAATACAAGCATTTATCCATTTATTTTCAATCTTATCTTGAGATAGAATGAGATATTGTCATGTTTAATTTAAGAGGATGATTTAAGAAGGCTGTATAAGATGCTGAATTATTCAAAGGTAGTGGAGCATTGAGGGGTTGCTAGGGAAAACTGAAGTAGACACAAGAAGGTCACGTGTATCAGTGTCAAAGAGAAACACATTTATCTTAAAGTTTAGTTGTAATTAAAGGAAGGAGGCATGTAGGAACTTTGCTGAAAGAAACAGCAGCAGTGTAAACTAATACCCGAGGTAATGACAGGAATACACAGGAATACACCTCCTTACTCTCACACATTGACCTATTGACAGCAATTTTGGATCTTATTAACCAAAAACAGGAGCAAAAAGAAAATTGTGGGCAAAAACGTCCCCCAAACTGTCCATGGTTTTCAAGACAGCTACAACTGTGTTTCTGCAGTTTTGGGGGTTATAAGGGAAGCCAGTGGTTACTGAATCTCACATTTCAGCTTTCCAAACTGACAAATAAAACACAGTAGAACTTGATCTTATCTCAGGACACCACTGCTTCGACTCATTTTTCAGTGATAAACACACACATACATACACACAAACCAACAAACAAACAGATCAATCACTGGCTCTGTTACTAATACATGTACTGTAAACAGGATTAGAGGGAATATTATTTAATAATATTTAATACTTTTCAGAACCTGAATTTGAACACAAATTGAGCTAAAGATAACAATCTGCTCCAAGGTGCTTCTTTGTCATGAAAGGTGTAAATGGCGAGTGTCAATTACAAGTTGTTACACTACAGTGTATTATACGTTTACAGTGTATCCTTTTGTGACCCTCGAGTGGTCCTCTTATCTCACAGTACACGTGTCTGTAAGTGTGCGTTCATCCACACTTCACTGTGGGGATATAAGTGGGGATTTTTAAATGCTGCACAGAGTGGATGTTTTTATGTTTACCATAAAACTTTAATTTAATCATAAAATGTAAATATATGGATTCATGTTTTACATAACAAACATTACTATCAACATTTGTACTTTTATTTACAAAGTAAATATAAAAATAAATATATTTGTTTGTAAATGTAAATAATGATAAATAATAATACTTGTGTCCACAAAGCTGTGTCCACATATTGAACTCAGAAACTCAATATCAGTCATCCAGTTGACCTAATTAGACAATATTCAAACAAAACTAAAATCATTCAAATGTGACCATAAACTGCCTTAAAAGATTCCATATTCCAGCACCATCACTACACAACATCTCATGCCTGTTGTCATCACAACTAAAACACACAAACCTCTGTCCTCTCATGTCACACAGTGACTGAATCTGACACGAACTCCAGCATCATGACCAAGGAGCTGAAGTCACAGAGAGAGAGAGAGAGAGAGAGAGAAAGTGAGAGAGAGAGAGAGAGAGAGAGAAAGAAAGAGGGAGAGGGAGAGGGAGAGGGAGAGTGCAGTACCTACTAGACATCTTGAAGAAGAAGACCCGACTGTGGCAAATGCAGAGACACTGGCAGATCCACTCTGATCTGATCATGGTGTCCCCAGACTCTTCATCCCTTCTGCTTTTCTCTCTCTCTCCTCCACATATTCTCTCCTCCCTGCAGGTCTCTAGTTTCTCTGTGGGGTAACCCCACACTCAGTGTGGAGCAGCAGGCTAGTAAGCTCTGACCGGCTCACGTTTCCCAAGCCTCCCTTATGTGCTGCATTTAATGCCACCAACACCTCCAAGCCCACAGGGGGCGTGGTACAAGTTCAGGTGCAATAGAGTACCATTAAGTATTAAGTATCAATTATGCTATATTATATTGTTTGTAGTCTATAATTGTTATAACAGCTGAGGAGTATGTTTTTTCTTCTACCAATTTTCGGAACCCTTATATGTTTGGTTACAGAATGAAAACTAAATATCAAAACGAACACAGTTTCAAGTAACTAACCGAGCGAAAACTCCACATGTCCAAATCAAACTCTCACTGTACTGTGTCCTCATCCTGCCTGAATTCATGACTTTCTGAGGTGTTTGTTGGTCTCAGTCAGAGGGTCCACAGTAGCAGCGTTTGGCCTGCGGTCTTTGTTCTCCCACACGTTCTTTTCTCTTTCTGTCATCACCTTTCATAGGTAGAGAGAAAAAAGTCACTAGTATGGAGCCCAGGGGAGTACGCCTCAAGGACTTAGTTTAATTACGATTAGCACTGTACTGAGAAAACACTTCTCAGCTAATAATAGAATTATTAATAGAAGCATAATAATAGAAGCACTGAGTCTTATTTACCTCTCTACACCCTCTCCTCCCTTAGATGTCATTTAACTAGGAGTGTTGATATGACTGAACTACAGCCATTAAGAAATACGTCCATTAATGAAAGTTCTGTTTGTATATGAAAATTACTCAAGTGCCTGAATATATGCAGCGGCTATTACCACTTAATGCACGTTTCTCCGGCTACAAGCAATTAGCCACATATACATGATACTCAATAGGCTATGTACAGAGCACACCTCTAGGGGGCACTGGGCTTCACAAAAGCCTGTACAGGCACCATGCCCACAACAAGGCTCAGTAGCAGTGCTTGGATTGCTCAACATTCAGCCACAGATCCTCATGAGTATTTGCTCTGTGTATATGAGTTAAAAGTGATCACACTGACTTCTGCTGCAACTGTTTAGGAGGGAGGCCTGCCAAAGAGAGCCAGCCAAATCTGCCCAAACTCACAATGAAGGTTGTATCTCCTCAGCTGGAAATGCATTAAACATGATGATAACTTGCTCCCAAACACATAAGGTCCTATTGGATCCCAGGAATGGTACTGAGCAGAGTAACTATGAGCATCACAGTTTTATATATATATATATATATATATATATATATATATATATATATATATATATATATATATATATATATATATATATATATATATTTTATGTTGGCTGGGTCGCGTGAAAATTCATGGACAAAATGTGGGTCACCAGAAAAAAAGTTTGAAAAACACTGGGATAGGGTATATGTAGGGTTGGGTAGGGTATATGTAGGGTAGGGTTGGGAAAGGTAGGGTATATGTTGGGTTGGGTAGGGTAGGGTATATGTAGGGTTGGGTTGGGTAGGGTACTGTATATATAGGGGGTAAGTCCTGAGCCCCAGCTGGCTTGTCAGAATGCCTCCAAAATATATCTCATAAACAATATTTGATGGGTTTTTAAACAGTCCAACCCCCCAGCAATGTTTTATAAATATTATATAACTTGTATAAGTAAAGTCTGGCAGACTAGACTGTTCATCTAAAAATGACTTTTTTAATGTTTTTGGTTTTTGGCTATTCTTGTCTTTCTGGGTAGAGGAGGATGTGTGAGACCGGAGAGGTCAGAGCAGTTATGTAAGAATCCTAGAAGAGTTTGGTATGTATGTAGTGTGTAGTGTATGTGCTGCAGGGAGAGAGTTCAGGGGCTTACAGACGCCTCAGAGTTTTCAAATGATTTTTGCAATAACTCAATAGTTCAACATTTGCTACTGCAGAAGAAGTTGGAGCAAGATGTGCCCCCCCAACACACACACACACACACACACACACACACACACACACACACACACACACACACACACACTCACTCACACCCCCCATGTGTGCAACCCCCTCATAACCCTAACCCTAACCCCCATGTGTATAACCCCCCCCCCCCCCCCCCCCCCCCCCCCTCCCCCACACACACACACACACACACACACACACTCACAGCCTCACCTCCATCCTGGGTGCTGAGCACGTTGAGGGCAAACAGCATGGCGTTCGAGAAAGTAGTGGCCTCCTCCTTACTGGCAAAGTTGAGTCCGTACACCTGCCTGGCATCACGCCACTGGTGAAAGGTCGGTGTGGCCTGATTATACTTCAGCCCCTTCACAATGGAGTAGTTAATGACCACCTGAGAGAGGGTCAAAGGTCAGGTGAAAGGTGAGGAGGCAGCTGGAAAGCTGCTCAAACATCTGAGGCCACGCTGCCGTTGCCCCTGTACAGTTTTAAAACATGATTCACCACCTGTGCTGATTTAGCAGGAGCCATACAGATGAACAGAGAGCCAGCAACACCTGTTGTGCCCGGTCATGAAGTGACCAGTAATGTAATGCGGGTGTGGTGCGTTTTCATTAATTAATTCATTAATCTGATTAATTCAGATAATGTGACTTCACTGATTCAGATTCAAACTGTATGTAGAAAAAGAGACACCTGCTGATCCTGCAGTTTGACCCCCACCACGCGGAAGGTGTTGTTGGCAGTGTTGTGGTAGATGTTGATACGGCTGAAGCCCTGCTGGCCTGGTTTGATGGGCACCCACTTCTTGCTGGTGTCATCGTAGACCATCACCGAGGCCCGGGCCTGGCAAACGCTCTGCTCGCTGCAACACACCATCACACGGCACACGGTGACCCACGCAGGCAGGTCAGCTCAGAGAGGCCTAACACATGCGCTTCACCCATATTTATTCAGCCTTCAATCAATCAAGCCTTACCTGCTAGATGGAAAACACTCAGGACACATTAATATACCTGTTCAGTAAACACCGAAAGTAAATAAAGACAACATTCTCAAAGCATCAGCAAGGAGTAGGGCTGCTTATCTATGTCTAACATTTATGGCGTCTTTGCGAATAAAATCAGACCAAAGAAAGACCCAAACATGGAGGATTCTGGGTTTCTTGTGGTATACAGAAATAAGAGCAGGAGGTACACAAATGTGTTCAATGTAATAGCAAAACTCTGACTTTTAGAGAAGGGTTATTCTTATAACAGAGGTGGGGGGGGTAGGGAGGGAAAGAGGGAGAGAGGAAAGGAGTTAGGAGGAAGAAGAGGAGAGAGGAAAGGAGAGTGGGAGAGACGTGGGGGGAGGAGGAGAGAGTGATGGGCCCAGATATGAGTTTAACACTGAAATGAGAAAAACAAACAGAAGGCCGTCTGTGCAGCGCCAAAATGAAGACAAAGCTCCAACTACTGAAGTGGAGAACTGCACACAGGGAATCACAGAACACACGTGATTATTCAGAAGAAAAACAATCTCATCATTATGGTATAATGAACAAGTTCTGTAATTATTTTGTATTTTTGTGTAATATTTATTACATAATTTTATGAATGCAAAATGCAAAATTTATGAGAAACAAAGATAACATGTGGCAGAAGCATTTTAACCACTGATAACCTGGACACTGAGCCACAGAAGATTACATGGATAGGCCACCATAAATGATCACACAACACCAGTGCTTCATCTGGTCACATGCCAGATACAAAATATGCATTAAAGTATTTACATCATGTTCCATGCATAGATAAGATTAAACTAGTTTTTGATCTTAAGACTACATGAATGTAGGTTGGAATGTGTTTGTTTTGAAGAGAGATGAGAGAATGTGGCACTTTGCACTGACCATGTCAGCGTGCGTCTTCAGCTGGAAGCTTCTACACTGGCCAGCGTGGAAACAGTGAACTGAGACACAGAGACTTGTTAGCTGTCTTTTTTTAAGAGTTCCTGAAATAGCACCATGGTGAGAGACAAAAAATCAAACAGAGGAAGGGAGAAATAAAGAGCAAAAAACAGATGGATAAAATAATTTTAAAAAGAAGATGAAAATTAAGGAACTCTTCACGCAGGTCAAGATTAGACACACACACACACACACACACACACACACACACACACACACACACACACACACACACACACACACACACACACACACACAGGTCAAGGTTAGACACATATACACACACACACACACACACACACACACACGCACACACACACACACACACACACACACACACACACACACACCAACCTACATACAAAGGCTCACAAAAGAAAACACACACTCTGCTTGACATACATACACACTCTCCTGCTGCAGTATTTGGCTAAATTGCTCTTTGGGAAAATGAAGAAACATTCTGGGAGACAAGAATAAATCAAGCAGGTTGGAATGCACCTTGACAGAGGACTAAATGGAGGAAGAAGAAAATGTTGTCATCTGACTGTGCTAAGAAGAGATTTTAGCTCTCACAA
The DNA here is from genome assembly GCF_052324685.1 of Brachyhypopomus gauderio. Lineage (NCBI taxonomy): Eukaryota > Metazoa > Chordata > Actinopteri > Gymnotiformes > Hypopomidae > Brachyhypopomus > Brachyhypopomus gauderio. The sequence continues at coordinate 7,743,891 of NC_135219.1, forward strand.
AGCCTTCTCACACGAGATTGAAACATACTGATAGAAACAATTTATTGATGTTCTCACTGTAGGAAGATTTAGATCTCACTTCCTGTCATGTGAACAGTTACAGACTTCAAATCTCTGACCATCTGTTGTTAGTAAAAGAAGTACATCAAGACACCCTATGAACTGGTGCCTAGATTCAAAACATTAGGACAGTGGTTCCCAAAGTGGGGGGCGCGCCCCCTAGGTGGGGCGCGGAGCTATTGCAGGGGGGGCGCGGAGCTTGAAAGTAAAACGTGCACATGTGTCAATATTAGGGATGCACCGATTCCGATATTAATATCTGAAAAAATTCTAGATCGGGTATCGGGGACAATGTGACCGATCCATAAAAACAGATCTATTCAGTCTAATTCTATGCTTGTATTGCTTGCTTTTTGGTGTTAGTTCAACCTTAATACTCGCGCTGGTGGTATTCCACTTAGTCCGTTTATTTGCTGGTTTACCAAAATAAACCTGGGCTCCAGCAATACTTCATTGTTCATACATGAACTGGTGAGTTGTCCAAAGCTCATTTAATGCATTACTTACAGAAATAAAATAGCTAAATAAAACAACAATATTCCATACGCGCGCTCAACTCGCTCCCTTAAAGAGACAGTACACATATTTCTGGCCGTTACATGCTTTGTGCTCTGCGTGATGTCTGCGCTTGCAAACTAGCTGCATATGCACGGACGTAATTTTGGGGGGGGGGACGGGGGGGACATGTCCCCCCCACTTTTTCAAAAGCCGGCTTTGGTCCCCCCCAGTTTTTACAGTTAAAACCAAATATTTAAATAGCGACGAATCTATGTCCCCCCACTTTTGAAATCAAAATTACGTCCATGTGCATATGTATTGCTGTTTCTCTTATTTCATCTCCTTATTTATTTTAAATTATATTTAGAATTCTTGAACAATTTAAAAGGTTTCTTGCAGTTTATTTTTTTCATGCAGTTTGACCAAAGTTGTGAACCTATTGTTTTTGTAAGTTTTCAACACATCCCTAGTCAAGGGGGGGGGGGGGCGCAAAAATATTCTCATCTACTAAAGGGGGGCACGGCAGAAAAAGTTTGGGAACCACTGCATTAGGACATACTTCTGAAACCCTGAAGCCTGACATGGCTTTCTACCATCTGTCTGACTGCTCTCTCTCTCTCTCTCTCTCTCTCTCTCTCTCTCTCTCTCTCTCTCTCACTCTCTCTCTCCAATTTTCTGTTCTTCAGTATTATGGGTGTCTCCACTGTTCAATTACATTATGCTGTCCTCTGTGTCTCTTCATATTGTGTTTCTATTATGGAATAATAATAATAATAATAATAATAATAATAATAATAATAATTATTATTATTATTATTATTATTATTATTATTATCATTATCTCATGGCTGACACCCACATGCATAGTAATCAGTTAATAAGTAAATAGCTCATGAGTAAAAACATTCTTGATCAGGTTAGGGTAGAGGTGTATTTTCTTTGATGTATGTATAGACATACATTGTGATGTTTTGTGATGCAGTAAACAGCCAGGATTAGAACTGAGCCAAGTGATAGAAACAGATTTCACTCCTGTGTGTTTCTGCTCTGCCTGGATAGCTGTGTTACCTGAGGCCCCTGGAAGCATCTCTCTGACTAGTTTCAGCTGACTGAGCATGTTACACTAATCACTCACTTTGTTTTCATCTCGTTTGCCCTTTGCTAAGTGTACTGTACACATTGCTTCTGCCACTGGTCTGGGATCAGCAGACCAACTCTCTGCTGTCAGCCACTATCATATGATCACTTGTAACCTGAAGAAACCCGTACATCATTTATATCACACACACCAGAAAATATTGTCAGTTAAGAAAATATTGTGATAATGTCACTTCTGTTAATGATAGGGATTAATCATCTGAACACACACACACACACAAACACACACACACACACACACACACACACACACACACACACACACACACACACACACACACACACACACACACACACACACACACACACAGCCTACTGAAGAGAACTGGCTAGGACCTAACCCTAACCCTAAGACATGCTAAACTACAGCTAAACTACATGCCAAACTACAGCTACATACTAAACTACAGCTCCAACGTGTGCCCAGTCTGTTTTGTTGACAAACCTTTCTGCAAGAGCCCAGAAATGCGTCCCAGTAATCAGGCCAGGATGATAAATCACAACTCACGCATCCACAGCACTAATAATAGCACTCCCTGCCACCCACTGACATGTTCATTAAGGGCTTAAGGGCCTGCTTTTCCCATTCATATGTCTCTTCCAAAAGAGGCCTGAGTAAATTAACTCTGATGTGGCATATCTCAGCTAACGTGTAGTTGAAAACTCAGCTCAGCAGAAGTGTGTCAGTGCTGTGGCAGCTTTACATGAAGTTACAGGCTGCTGGAAGAATACACTGAAGTTATATACTGGAAGAATACACTGAAGTTATATACTGGAAGAATACACTGTTGAGAAGGTTTTGAGGGTTCTTGAGATATGAGTGGCGGATGTCCTGCCAAGGAAAATAGTCCAGGCCGTGGCCTTCCCATACGAGGAAGAAAAAAAATGAGTCAGCCTGTTTTTGGGAGATTGTTACATAAGCGCTTTGTTCATTCGCAGCCTGTACGGTTGGACGGCAGTGGAGGAGTGAGAGAAACAAATTGCTCTCCAAGCTGAAACAGAAGCCATTTAAACATCAGTACAGCAGAAAGAGACAGTGGTGATATTTAGGTCGAAATCATTTAGAGTCTCAGACGATGCTCGCGTCTCGAAGAAGTGAAATCTGCCACTATACAGTAAACATGCCATTCTGTATCTGCAAGTTTGATCAGTCAGAGATGCATGTTGACTTAAACTACTGTAATACACCAGTTGATTATAGGGGTATTGCTAAATAAATATAGTGTTCTGCCTGGAGGCTTTGGGATATGTATGGATGCGTGTATGTACACAGACTGAAGATACATCTCAGATACATACACACGTCAGATACACACGTCAGATACATACACACGGCAGATACATGAACACGTCAGATACATACACACGGTAGATACACACACATCATCTTCATGCTGACTCAGTTAATTCTGTAGATGTCAAGAACACCCGAAGCTGTTGGCATAACTGTATTTGTGCTTTTGTTAAAAAGAAAGTCGAGGAGAAGAATAAATGAACCATCTTTGTTTTGTACTAGTATGCAGGATAATCACACCATCATCAAACAACGCAGCAGAAACACCCTCAAGGTGCTTGAGTCTATAGATGTATCACATGGAGCATTGGACTAGATTGCATAAAGTTGGATCCTTAATTCATGTAGCCAGAAAAAAACACAGCAGGATACACAATCGGATGTGAGTATTTATGGTGAGCTAATTACTTGTGGCTATATATCTGATAAAGCAATTATTTGAAAGAGCATAAAAGCATTGTAGTATGGCACAACAATGTCACTAAAATTAATGCTCATGCACTTAAAATACAATCGACGACAATTCAGTTATTTAGGCAATCAGCATTTAATATATTCTATTGTTAGTTCTGATCGTTTGGGTTATTTTGTATTCATTTGATTTTCAGTTCCTAAGCTCACATGTTGGTTTAAAGAAACCAGTTGACTTTGCTTGTCTGCAAATGGCATACAGGAAACCCACGCTCATGGTAACACACTGTCACGGAGGGAACACACGCTCAAGGAAGGAGATAAGAGAGTAGAAATAGAGTCGGGATGAAAAAGAGAAATGTAAAAAGATGAGCAGATAAACAGATATGACACATTCCCAATATTATTCAACTCTTTATCGTCTATGCACATCAGCAAGTTTCTGCCCCCTTTAAACTAGATGTTTTATAGCCAGTGTTTTAAAGGACGTTTTGGCTGGAAGGTTTGATCTTCAGACCAGATGAAAACCTGAGAAGCTAGATTCTACTAACCTCATATCACTGTGGAAATGTTTATATCAATATTCAGTTGTTTGGCTGTTGTGTCAACAATCGTCAAATGGTAGAGGTATGTATCAGTTAAGACAATACAAATATTCACCACATGTGTAAGGTATTAAAGAGTTAATAACATTAGCCAGACTCTTAACTCTTGAAGATCTATGTTTTCAAAAGTATGTCCTCTGTGTAACAGCCAGAGGTATTTATAGCTCAGAAAGGTTTATTTCTAGTGACAGAGAATCTTATTTAATTAAAGGGATACACCCAAATTAGAGAAATGATGAAAAATCTTTTTCCTTTTTTGACCCCCTTTGAGCAGCACTGGAACAGTTTGGCAGTAACTGGTCTGCTACCTGCTATTGATCTAGCTGTTTTTTCCCTTATTTAATTAAGTCACCCATGAGCTTATGAAAGAGTAAATGTGCATGTTCTTTTTATGTGTTCCTTGTGTATCAAGATCATGCTATTTAATCTAATAGGTTTAATGAAGATAAAACCTCTGTTTTTTTTGCTTTTGTAAGTATACACACATACACACTGGTAAATACCCCCCAAACACACACACATACACACGCATATAGATGTGCACAATAAGGTTGCATTGTGGTCAGCCCCTCACTATCAGAGTGAGGAAATACTGATCTTTCTCCTGTGGTGTGGTTGTCATGGTGCCTGGTCCAATTGTATTATAGGATGTTGGGGAGTGCCATGCCTCCATGGTATTGAGAATCCTCCCTACAGTACAAAGGCTTGTTTGTAGCATCCACTGATATCCCCCCACCTAGAAGCTACATGACCACATCCTTGTCATTATTTTTTACTTCAACCAACCTCCATTTCCCAAGCCTACTATTTCATGTTCAGCCTTCCATGACTCTCCCTCTGTCATTTTCACTCTAATTCTCCCTCTATCCCTCTCTACCTCCCTCAGCCTTTCTCTTGGTCACCCCTCTCTCTCTTTGTACCACTTCTTTCTGATGTTCATTATCAATCATGATTGGGGGTTTTCTTCTAAGCTGATCAGGGCTACCATACACTGGCCAAGAGCAGTGCAAACTGATGGAGCAGATCACACACACTACACACACCATACACACACACACACACACACACACACACACACACACACACACACACACACACACACACACACCGCAAACACCACACACACTCACACCACACACACACACACACACGTACCACACACTCACAAAACACCACACACACACAGCCAGGCTGAAGGCTCCATATCTCCAGCTGTTGCACCAGCACAGCACAGACCACAGAACATTTTACTATTGCTCTCCTTTAAAGACACAGCTGCCATGGAGCAGCATATATTCTTAATGAATTTTTAAATCCCTCAAAAAAGTGCTAAAAAGAATTCTGCAAATATTCAAATCCCTAATAACAATATTTTTTGTATAAGTCATAAAACACAGCCAGTAAAAGCATACTTTTGTGAGCACATGGTGTGCCTTCTATCCTGCAGGAGAGGACATGGACTCAGAGCTGGTAATGCTATCCTCACACTGGGCAAATCACCACAAGCTCAATGTCCAAGGGAAACAGATATGCAGCAATAATCTCCCAAACCAAAGAAAACACATAGTGGACCTGAACCAAAGACATTCTTCAGGAGCGTGTGGACCGTACCAAACCCCAAACTTTACTTTTTTTAAAGTACTACTAAAGCCCAGTAGGAAAGATTTCACAGAAATCAATTCTGATTAGGAAAAATAAAATATTACCACAGACTTTAAATGAGCTTTGACTTTGTGATTGGAAGAAAAAAAAAAGAGTCCTGTGAAGAGCTGATATATTAGATCATATAATCTGACATTATGAATGAGAGGAAGAATGGAAAGTTAAACTCAGCTTGGCAGTAAAAATGCTCCTAATTCCAGCCCCTAAAATCCTGCCCAGTTGAGCAAATCCCCTGATAGTTTCACTTGGACATGGGAGGAGTAACATCAGATGGGTTTTGATCAGCATGTAGTCACCATTTAGTACTGTTAAACAACTGCAGCAAAACCCCACATTCTAGTATACTGCCAGATATTTCCCTCTCAAGTATTATCCACAACTACCAGTATGAGCACAAGAAAACTGTACTCTACCAAAATAAATATCAGTGTTAGTCATTTCTGATGCATGTAAGCACCTAATGAAATCAAAGCTGCATTCCAACAGTGACACTCCAGAAACAAAGAGCATCAACAAACCCAGTGTAGAGTGGATCCAAACAGGGAATCACACCTTGTGGCAGTCAGACAAAGCAACAAGAACTTTGAGTCATCTGCCTTCTGCACATGGTGTGGGTGGGTGGTGGGGGGGTTTTTCCATGTGGGGGGGGGGCGTTAATGACAGGCCTCTGGGAGCCCGCCTGCAAGAACGGCGCAGGGCAGGAACGGCGGCACGTCGAGCGAGGAGAACAAAGGAAACACAGCAGGGGGATCCGGCCACCTTCAGAGGCCCAGTACCGCTACTCACCAGCGCCTGGCACATTCCGCCATGTTCTGGCTGGGAGTCAAGCTACATCCCACCAGGCCCTTGTCACGAAACCCACTCGATTAGCATTCTGCCTGCAGTCAGCAGAGGACAGTCCAGACCCACCTGATGTTATGTTCAGTGACCTGAGCACCAGTGTCACAGTAGATCTGATGGATGTAGTGGTGTGACTGGAGGTTCACATCCATGGCTTTCGGGTCGAAGCTGAGAGGAACAGCTACTCTGTCTTCTTCATCAGTTCACTTGCTGCTTCACCCTCAGATCCTCTCCCCTCCCTCCTCTCCCCTCCTCTCCCCTCCCTCCTCTCCCCTCCTCTCCCCTCCTCTCCCCTCCCTCCTCTCCCTCCCCTCCCTCCTCTCCACTCCCTCCCCTTCCTCCCTCCTCTCCCCTCCCTCCTCTCCCTCCTCTCCCCTACCTCCCTCCTCTCCCTCCTCTCCCCTCCCTCCCCTCCCTCCTCTCCCCTCCCTCCCCTCCCTCCCCTCCCTCCTCTCCCCTCCCTCCTCTCCCCTCCCTCCCCTCCCTCCTCTCCCCTCCCTCCTCTCCCCTCCCTCCCCTCCCTCCTCTCCTCTCCCTCCCCTCCCTCCTCTCCTCTCCCTCCCCTCCTCTCCTCTCCCCTCCCTCCACAGCCCTCACTAGTGGCTCAGACAGTGGCGAAAGGAAGAAAAACAAATGAATCAATAAAAAGAAATGATTTATAAGGTCGTCAAAGAGGACAAAGAAAGTCGAGTAATCACATACTCAGTGGATCAACCCCGGCAAAAGAAGTGTTATCCAAAAGAACGAAAGTGAGACAGAGAGAGAGAGAGAGAGAGAGAGAGAGAGAGAGAGAGAGCACTCCTGAGCAGAATGAGAGGACTGAATGGAGTGACGCTCTCTGGGAGACGTCACCATTACACTCTGCCTCTTGCTTCATCTAGTGAATTAACTGCTCCCTCCCCAGTCCCCATCTCTCCATCTCTCCCTCCCCATCCTCATCTCTCCATCACTCCCTCCCCATCCTCATCTCTCCATCTCTCCCTCCCCATCCTCATCTCTCCATCTCTCCCTCACCCAGTCCTCATCTCTCCCTCCCCCAGTCCTCATCTCTCCATCTCTCCCTCCCCCAGTCCTCATCTCTCCATCTCTCCCTCCCCCTGTCCTAATCTCTCCATCTCTACATCTCTCCCTCCCCCTGTCCTCATCTCTCCATCTCTACATCTCTCCCTCCCCCTGTCCTCATCTCTACATCTCTCCCTCCCCCTGTCCTCATCTCTCCATCTCTCCCTCCCCCTGTGCTCATCTCTCCATCTCTCCCTCTCCCTGTCCTCATCTCTCCATCTCTCCCTCCTCCTGTGCTCATCTCTCCATCTCTCCCTCCTCCTGTGCTCATCTCTCCATCTCTCCCTCTCCCTGTCCTCATCTCTCCATCTCTCCCTCCCCCTGTGCTCATCTCTCCATCTCTCCCTCCCTGTGTCCTCCTTCTCCTCCTCTTCCAGCTGTGACAAGCGAGAAGGGCAGTCCACCCCACCCCTCCCCCAGTACCATTATCCTGGTCCTGTGCCCATCATGCTGTCTCTGTCTGTCTGTCTGTCTGTCTCTCTCTCTTCTCCCTCTCTCTCTCTCTCTCTCTCTCTCTCTCTCTCTCTCTCTCTCTCTCTCTACATGAAGCAGGAGTAACTCAAGAACAGGCTCTCAAGAACCAAACCACCATCACTGTCTCAGTGATGTCACACACACACACACACACACACACACACACACACACACACGCACACATACGCACGCACGCATGCACGCATGCACTCTCTGTAATGTCTGTTCATGTGATTCATTTGTGAATGATTAAAGCATTCACAAATTACTTTCCACAGCTCTGACCACATTCTGCTGTATCCACGTGGTATCCACAAATACTTCCCTCCAAGCATATAGCCTCATTTAAAAATAGATTAGATATTGGTACTCATGGTGAGATGACGTATGCTTTGCAAGTCATCAGAAATGTACTGTTTTCTACGACTGCTAACATGCGTTTCCCAATACTTGTGATACTTTTTCAAAACTCTAAACACAGAAACACATTTACCTCATACATGTAGCCAAATAGTTAATATCCTGTTCAAAAGTACGTTTTCTTAACTAAATACCAACTCTGCATTTCACAAAACACAACAAACCTTGTTCAGTATCCAATCATTCTTTCAAACACTAGCACAGATTCTCTATTTGAGATGAACATAGTCAATCACTTCAAACCACTGTAAAAAAAATTACATCTGTTGTTTTCTTCGTCAGATCATTTTTATGTAATCCGCTTCATTTGGACTTTTTTTTTCAAATGTGTGCATTTTTGGCAACATACTGTCTACACAATGAGTGATATTTACTGTTACTGGTACTATATGAAATGTAGATTAGACAAAAAAGGAGTGACCGTTTTGCAGTAAAGGTTATATTTTACTATATTAGGGACATTACTGTAAATTGTAGCCTAACCCAAAAAATAATTACCGTAATTGTAAACATAATCAGCCATGGTCCCATATGTGTAAAAATACACATATACAAAAAAAGCCACACAAGGGGGAAAAAACAGGATACAAAACTGAACAGTCTTGTTACGTGTAATGTAAGTGGTCTTCAGCATTTGGCCACATGATTTCTTCCACATCACATCTCATGCTGGCCCTTGCCATGCACCTGGGATAGACAAGCTTGGTATGCCTTATTCACCCCTAGCAGTCACCCCTAGCAGCAGATGATCATACACCTTCCACCTCCAGACTGAAAAAGTTCCTTAGTGGGGTTGAGGAAAGGCGAGATGGGCGGGAGGAAAAGGGACATCACTCTTGGATGGTCTATAAACCAGTTTGTGATGACATGAGAATGACAGAATGCTACATTGTCCCATCACATATGTCCTCATGTTTCCTCCCACCTGTTCCATTTCTGCTTCTGGAACCAGTTGTTGGTAGAGTTCATTCAAAAACGAAAGAAGGAGGTCACTGTTATAGGGACCAATCTGGCATTTGTGAAGGACCAAACCAGCACTTGAGATTGCAGGACAAATTGTTATATTTGCTCAACTCTGACATTACTGTACTTTATTTTATTTCATTGATCTATATGTGTTCTGTTTTTACAGAACTTTGCATTTTAAACAATATTTAAGGTTTTGAACCTTAGGTTTTCATTTTTGACATGCTGTGTGCAAGCATTTGTAAATAAGAAAAAAATTATCCAGAATTTAGTTATTGGACAACCTTATGTGTATAGAAATGTAAGCATTATATATTATATATACATGAATTGTGCTAATTGTATAGCCACTGAAGACTGATATTGTGTTCACTGTGTTTAATTTTTGAAAATGTGACTACAGATTGGACAAACGGATGTTAGCAGTCGTAAAAAACTGTAATAACAATAAGTTGATTTCATGTTGAAACACATTAACAAATGATGTTTATGTTAGTACAGATCCAGAGAGATTTTGTCTGGAAGTTTACACTTAATGACACTATTGCAACGAGTTCTGAAGTTGATTAGCATATATAATTTTGTTGTCTGTTTACAGCCATTTGTAGAGGCCCACTGTTCATCTCACATACTCCAGGGACTCTGCACATCCTGTCTGCTTAAAGAGCCTAGCAGCATGTGTCCTGTATCTTCAGGACGTGTTAATCAGTGGAGTTGTACTGGTTTAGTGGTGACAACTCTCAATGGAGTTGTACTGGTTTAGTGGTGACAACTCTCAGCCAGTTTCCAGCACTAGAGTGCATCTAAAGTAAATATGAGGAACACAGTCTGACACACTCACTCCTCAGATTTCCGAGTGGGAGAACGAGGGATGTCCTCCTCTCTGAGTACAGCGCACGGCTGTTGACAAGTCAAATGCGAAGAGGCGATCCGTACGGGGTTGAGGAGCACCCATATGGAGATGACATTTTTCTAAATGACTCACATCCTTAATGTATGTTAATAAAACAAGCCACTTGTCAGTGTAAGAAAAATACATACAAAAACATAGACAAAGAGAAGCTGCCTGCCAAGAGCTTAGCTGTGTCCACATAAAGCTGTCAGCTGTGTCATTTATATGAGCAGGAGCTGAGCATACACTTCAGTAATATGAAAACCAAAAGGAAGGAGAATATCTGTTCACAGATATTATAGATCTGTACATCTCAAATCTTACAGATCCATAAATCTCATGTTTCCACTAAATACATCAGTTCTGATTCTGGTTTATCTTGCCCAGTCCACATTCAGAGATTCAGTAGATCCACTGTGCAGAAAGATGAACTGCAGTCTATAAACCAAAGCAAAGATTGAGCCTTTGACACAGATCCTGTACATATGAACACACTAAATTATGCATGCACCAGTCCCGGAAACAGACACACGCACACACAAGCACATAGACGTGTAGCAGTTGCACAGTAGAGTCTGCTGCTAATGCAGACACCGTGCCCCTCCCCCCACAACCCCCACACCCACCCAGCAGGTCCAGCACGGCTGCAGATTCTGATCCTTAAAGGGGAACAGCTCCCCTCTGGGTGGAGTTCAGCAAGACTGTAACTGCACCACCTCTGGCACACTGCAGAGGGCGTGGATGTCGGGTGTTGACGTCCTGTAGGTCACACTCTATGGAGAGCAGGGCTGGAGAGTAGTCAAGAGGAGTCAAGGTGGGTGCAGGGTGAATACACGCTACCAGGATGAATGAGCAGAAAGGTGAGAAAATAAGCACAAGAATGAGGCAACGTCATCAAACCTAATTTAGATGTACTGGAGGGAGAGGAGGAAGAGGAGGGAGAGTGTGGAGCGACAAACAATGGGAAGGGAAAAGAGGGGAGTGACAGAGCAGGAAGGAGGAAGGATAGAACAAAAACAGAGAAGGATGGCAAACAGAGTGAGAGAGGGAGAGAGAGAGATGAATGTTGACAGCTGTTGTTTCTGTAGCTGATCTCCTCTCCCATTCTGTGATGCTTAATCCAGTGTCCCCCAAGGTCAGACTGTAATGCATCAGAGTATTCCATTTGAGTGACAACTACAGCAGCCAATCATTTCTCTCATAATGGTCAAGTTCTCCACCCCTTCCTACATCCCATTTGTTTTCCACCATGCAAGATAATTTCAGCAGAGTTCTTCCTATGTGCGTTTAACTATCTGCAAATAACACTGGTGTGCCACACATTACACTAACCATCAAATTAAACTGATGCAGTGAATCCTACAGCTGCTGATATAGGCTCTGTAGTAAAACCCTAAACCGTAGCATCCAAGTGTATATAACAGACAGTGGTTTTATCTGGAAACATCTGCATTTCATCAGAGCATTTTAGTAAAAGTAAAGTACACAGCAGATATGTACCATGAAACGATTGGAACGTGTTTCAGGGAGAACTTCAGGGAGTTGTTATCAAAGGCAATGTTTCTGTCAATATACAGTAGTCCCTAAAGATCTAACAAGATTGGAACTATACAAAGTCTATAAAAGATCTAACAAGATCTAACAACAGTGTCCTTCCCAGTTAGATCTTCCAGAATCCTTATTCATTCATGAAAACCATGCACATCAGTTAATACTTTGTGAAGCAGATGAATGATTTAAAACTGAGAAGGGCACTGCAGTGGGATTAATGCTAGATGATATGCTTAGCCCGAAGATTCCTGCACATCCTTGGAAAACCTCACCATGAGCTAAGGAGAATTCACCACCAGCTAGTTCATTTCCAGCTCATATGTGGGCCAAGTAAAACAATGATGAGATCCACACACCCTGATCAGACCATCAATATGCACTCTACTGGATCTACGAGCAACATGCTTCTTAGTTCACTACACTAAATGCATGCTGCTCACTGTTAGCACACTACACACAGCTCAGCTTGACGGAGCTGAAGAGTATATCAGTTCAACCACTATATGTTCAGTGCTACATATTCAGCTGTACTGTTAAAGTCCCTGAAATTACATGAAATTCAATAACTTTTTTCACCTGGCACCTGCCTATATATTATAGTTAGGCCTAAGGGTTTTTGTCAGGATGAGGTCTCTGAGTAGCACTTCCGTAACAGCAGGGTTCACAAGCTTTTTGCCTCAATAGTTTTCCACTCAATGAATTAACAATAACAAGAACATCTTTCATGCTCTTTGAACTGGAGATGCATATTAGATACATCTTTCTTTCAGAGTGTGGGGAGGAGAGACAGGGTTGAAAGAAAACACAAATTAGCATCTCACAGATGTCCTATTCCATTAATACACAGACACTTTTCCTTTTCTCTGAAGTGAAATCCACGTGCCATTTCTATGTTGAGGTAGCTATGTCTGCTTTCCTGAGCATCTGTTTTCCGGGCTGTTGGCTTGAATCCAGAAGATTAAGTTCACATTAAGAAACAGAACATTGTTCAGATCCGAAGGCAAACACTGACGAATGTGTGATCTCTGAGCTCTGTGTTAGAGGTCTGACCTATAAAATGTCCTATAGCCAAACCTGATGAACTAAAGTGGTGGAAGTGGGGGATCGAAAGAGTGTGAGTCAGCTACTCTAAGAGGAATTAAAATAGCTCTGGAACTGCTTAGACTGTTTGCTCTACAGCAAAGTGAAATCAGAACGCTTAATTGTAATGAGAGCCCCACTGGTTTTTAATGAGGTCAACAAAATTCCTATGCTGTTAATGGTCCTACAATTTCTTAGATGTCCTAAAAAAAAGTTCTGTGTAAATATAAACCTTATGGTCAGGTTTTTTTTATCGCATTAATAAAAATTTGTAATAAATGTGTATAACTATTACATTTAAAAGTTGTACAAATTAGCATCCCAAAATACACATAAACCACTTCAAATGTTCCTCAGCACATTCAAACTGAATAGGCTCACACTGAGACACAACTGAATAGCCTCACCCTCACACACACACACACACACACACAGAGAGAGAGAGAGAGAGAGAGAGAGAGAGAGAGAGAGAGAGAGAGAGAGAGAGAGAGATCTGAAAAACCCTAAATGAGGCCCTAAATGAGGAATAATCCCAGATTAGCAGCAGGGAATCAGACTCATGGCAGAGTCATAGGCCATTCAAAACAATACTGCAGTGGAAGGGTGTAGTCTGCCCAACACTACTCCGGGAGTGCTGGAGAACTATCGAAGGTGTGCTCTGATTTGACAACAGCAACCTGTAGCTCAGATATCACCAATGCAGTCAGCAAAGACACCTGGCCTAAACAGAATGTAGACCCAAGATTAGGTTAATTTAAGTGATCAACAGAATAAGGCAGTTAAAAGCCACTCCAGGTTTAGAGTGATTTAACCCACTACCATTCACATTTGTTCACATCCAAAAACAGGATAAATCTGGAAATTGTACAAGCCCTTGACCCAATAAACTGTCAAAGACTCTTGTTTATATGTGTCATAGAGATGGTAATCTTTGTTATTGAGACACAACAGTCAGATCAGATACATGTGGAACACTGGCAACACATTAAACATGAAGACATGAATATTCACAAGCTTCAACCAATGACAAAAAGCAGGCCACGCAGACAAATGTGAACACACACACAAACACAACATTTCACAATTTCAACATGAAAAAGTTTGCGTGAGCATGTAAGCCTTATATGCTAGCACAGCTGATGCAGGACCTCTGTCACAAACATCCCGTTTGTCTGGAAACTTTGTGTGCATTACTACAATTTTTAATATCTCTACATACACTGCAGTTACTTTCCTCAAATCTTCTTCATATATATATATATATATATGTACACGTGTGTGTGTGTGTGTGTGTGTGTGTGTGTGTGTGTGTGTGTGTGTGTGTGTGTGTGTGTGTGCATCTGTATGCATCTGTATGAGGGTGTGTATAAATAAACCCATTACGCATGCCATGGTCTGCCACTGTGTGTAGAGGGACCTGTGGGTCAATCATGACAGACACACTTGGCAGCTTCGCTCACTGATGTCTTGAGGTGCTGTGAATCTTTGTGCCGCCTGTTACAGGGTCTGGTAGTGCCAATTGGGCCTAGCATGTCACTTAGAGAATTGATGTATCTCACAGTAGTGGTGAAGCAGCATACATAACATGTATATACTTGTGTATGTACAGCACAAAAGCTCATAACAGTCGTAACTGCTCAGGCACTGTTGTAGCTAGTGCAGTCTGTTTCTAGTTTTAGTTTATGCACAAAAACTGTATAAAAGCTTTTGGTGGTAAATTATGTGCCTTATATATATTATGTGACATATATCTGGAGTACATGGAGCATCATGATTGTCTAACTTCATAGTCAAAAGATAGTTAATGTACATATTTCAGTCAACATTGGGTTCTTTTTAAGATAAATAATCAGAAACCTCGGTGTAGGCCATAGGACTGTCTGCCCCATGATTACAGAAGAACAACTCTTGCTAGAGCATGACTGCATTATCTTAGAGGGCTGCATGTGTTACCGGCATGTTGCCTACGCAGCTTTACGGCCGTCGTTTCATCAATGAACGCCGTAATAACCATGTTACACACGCCACACGTGCAGTCTGGTTTCTATGACAACAGCCCCGTTCTCAGACCACGCCCTCCGTGACAGTCTCGCATCACCTTCGCTATTGTGTAGGCAGGGATGGATGCGTGTTGCCTCCTTCGCGTGTCTCTCTATGTTTGCATTGTTCATCCTTCGTGTGATCGTGTCTCTTAAAGGAAGAGACCACAGATATCAGCTAAGACGTCTACAGATATCAGGCTGATGAGACATGAACGCTGTGGCCCCACCTCGAAGGCCGATCAGCCACACGCCGGTCGACTCAAAGCCCCCCAAAACACCGGCGGTCCATTCCGACATGAATGATATTACTAACTCACGAATGAAACACAAATCCAGACGGATGTAGTCAACAAATCAAATTAATCTCCCCCTCATAGTTCCCATATAAACACGTCCTAACACAGCGGCGCGTTCACGGTGCGGCTACTGCGCGTCGTCAGGAGCGCGTGCTGCTGCTTACCTCATCTTTCTCTCCTCCGTTACGAACGGCGGAAAATGTCACTCAAGTCTTTCTTCCCGGATTTCACTCTCCCGCCTCTGCTTTATGTCCTTTATCCTTGTGAATATTTATCACGCTATTGACCCACCGATGCTGTGATGTGCGGAAAGCGTTGCGGGGAAAAATGCGACAAACGTTTTGTTGGGTCTGGTATAAAAACCCAGAGGCGACGTGGTTGTTCTCGGTGCTGATGGTCCGCTCTGCTCACTTCCATTTCACATCGGTTGTGACAACTGTCTCTTTGAAAAGGTTAGACAGCGAGAGTGTCAGCAGCTCCTCAGTTGCCATCTTTCCTTCTTCCACCACTGGGCGTGCGGTAGGGAGAGGGACGGAGCAAACGCCGTGCTCAAATATTCAGCACTGACTCACCGTATTTGCGCTGCACAGTGGCGCCCCCAGCACCACTTCGTCACCGTAGTTTTTTCGTTGAGTTTTCTTGCTATTACCACTAAATGAAAACAAAACTCTAAACAAAAAACGTTATTAATCCTCTCACATTTTACTCACATTACATAATTACACATTACACCCACCACCACTCTGGGCATGTGTGCACCACAGCCCCCTAGTAATCACTAGTGTGTGCGTGTGCGTGTGCGTGTGTGTGTGTGTGTTCTAACTGCACAGATGGGTAAATGTGCAGGACAAATTTCGATTTACAAAATGTGGCAACTTAACTTAATCAGAAGTAGGGATAGATAACTCTGTCAAGTAGCAAGTATGCCTATATATTGCATTGCTATTACAATATTATATGAAAAAATATATTGTGGTCTATGACGTGTTTAAAGTGCAGTATATATATTTTATTATATTAGTATTGATAACTTTAAATTAGTATAGTTTCTGACATATAGCCCTGTGTAACATACTACAGTAATGACAGACAGCTACAATATATTTCATGCTGAGTTTGGGTTTCTAGTAATGGAAATTCTGTTTTACTTTCATCGTACAGAATCGTTGTAAACAGAGTTTGGTTCACCACTCTCACACGTTTAATGGAGTGTTAGGGTGTATATACTCTAGTGCAGGCCTGCATGTTGGTGGTACCTCTAGAAATGCAGGCACGATTAAGGAGCATAATCTGACCAGCAGATGGCAGCCATGAGAACAACAGCTCGACAACATTCTTCATGTCACATTCATATTCGGCCAAGAACGATGTGTAGGGCAGGTTGTAAAAGTAACAGTCGTAGTTAAAACTGAAAGACAAAGACTGTCAATTGAAGGGCAATGAATATGTATATTTTATAGCAAAGTTATAGACATGCAATGTACAGATCTACCAATCCATACAAATTATCTACAGATCTGCCAATACAGTTGTGGAGCAACTGATTAAACTTTACATATTACTTAGTTTGGACACAAGACTGAAGAGTTTTGCAGTGATCTGAACATACAGATTGACAAAAGAGGAGCTAAAAAAAAGAGAGTAGCACATGTGGTGTGCATGTGTCAGAATATGACCGTGGCTTATCAAGAAAACAGTGATTGCAAACTCAGAACATCTAAACTAAAACCATGTACAGATCAAAGTACCACAAGACATCCAGGAAACAGTTAATAATGAATATCACTTACAAACCATCAGCAAACAACAACTCATATTTTGCAACATATGGACAACAGTACTGTTTATCAATTAAGTAATTTCTGCTTATGTGTGCATATGTGCTTTTTAGTAACAGATCTGGAAATACTGGCTGGATGACTTGCTGGTGCGTTTGTAGACGGGGATGTGAGTAGGAGAGAAGGGGCTCTCACATGGGCTCTTCTGCAGTGGGGATGTGAACACAGGGCTCCTCTCTGACCTATCTACCTCCTGGGTGGCTGATTTATCCGGAGCTGGCCTGTTTGTAGGTGGGTGCACGCCCTGCAGCTTAACTGTGGTGGCTGCCACTTCAGTAGACCCAGTCCTTCTTCTTAGGGGGCTCAGATAAATCTGCATAGTCACTAAGTGTGGGGGTGAGGTTGGGGGGAGGGGGGGAAGCAAGGATTATAGGATTAAGGTAGAATGCGATGGTACATTTAGAACAGAGACACAAAGGAACATCAACAATCACATAAGAATATATTTCTTTTTGTATATTTTAAAAAAAGTTTTCCAATATTTCCCCTTCTGAAATACTGCAATATTTTTGTTACTGAAGATTAATTGAGATCAACCAAATGCGAGATGGCACGAGGTCTACCTTTGCAGTGAGATACATGTTGTCTTCCTAAGAACAGAAGAAAACAAAGAACAAAAATAGCATGACATTTTTCATCAGATTTTAGATCTCCATACAAAAGTCAGTAGAATATAACATGTCAGTATAGAATGCATACAGTATGGAAGTTTTTCAAATGTTCCTTAAATGACTCCCCTACCTAGAACACGGGTACTGGCATCCTTTGGTCTGTTGCAGGTTGAAGGTGAGCAAGTTGAGCACGTAATGACAGGACATGATATTCAGTATTCAGGATTGTCAGATTGTTTGCAAACCTCAGACTAACTACTCTGACCATGCTGACCTCTCTTGGAGTTTCCTGCTGGTGCTTGTGTTGGTGATGGATGCAGGAAGTTTCCGGCCTCCAGAATCACTTGGGCACCCTTTCACACTGCCTGGTGGACTGCTGACAAACATGACGAAAAAATTAGACCACGAAAGGTGGTCAGTGTAGTTAACAGCTGACAGTTTAGTGGGGCTGACAGTGTGAGTGGGGCTGCAGAAGTCAGAATTTTTCAAATGTTATTGTCAACATGGTACCTCTTGCTGACTGGGGAAGGGCTGAAGACCCTAGAGGACACAGAAGAGGGTGGTGTGGAGGTGGAGCCCTTCTTCAGTAGGGGTGTGGTGTTGCTGGTGCCTCTGGTGGACAAGGCCAGAGACACAGGCCTGGCTTCTGGAGAAAAAAATCAACATTTGAGGTTTGCTTCAGTGATTATCCCGACAATGTAAAATTCAGATAATCTGCACCAACATGTATCTAACGTAGACCTCATGATGTAAAATCTCAAGGAAACCAGCTGTTGTGACACTATAAGAGAAATCAGTCGAGTGTGGATGTGAGATACCAAGAACAGGCCCTCTCTTTTTCAAACCAGCAGACTGTTCCTCAGAGATGTTGAGTCTCTTGAGCACATCTGCCAATGCCACCTTTAGCAGCTGGATCTCATCCTCCTGCATCTGGACTCGTTGCTCAAGATAGGTGAGTCGATCAGCCACCTTCATGCTGCTGGATGCTGAGCTGTGGTCATCTATCACACATACAACAGAAAGGTCTACTTCCCACAGGATGCTTCACAGCTGATTTAACAGTCTTCCCAGCACAGTGGTGCAGTTAGCCAGGGCCCATAATCTAACAGCATGTAAATGATTTGAGAAGATTGCCCATTAAAATATAAATTTTTGCAGATCAGATATCTAAGCCTAGTGAAGATACAGAGATAACTACATCCAGTGATAACTACACAAGATAGATTAAATATTAGATCTATGCAAATCTGTGACATTGGTGCACACAATATGGGGAGGATTACAGGAACTAAGACCTCAACAGCTTTGCTTTCTGCCATTTGTGTCTTGAAGGGCCAGATTCACTGAGTAAACATCATGTCTATGAAGGGAGTTCTGGAGAACTGTGATCACGTATGTTATTAACACATACAAATATGAGATTGAGTGTTCCCATTCTTCCCATTTCTGTTCAGCAATGTTATTTTTAAGGCCCAAATAAAGCCTGGGATGAAAACAGTGTTTAATCCCAGAGTGCTAAATGGGTATTAGCAATACGCCATCTTGTTGGAGCAGTCCTGAAATCCCTGTGTGTTCAGTTATCTGACATTTATGTAGTTATAAAAGGTGATAGAACAAACAAGTAGTAGAGACTCTGGGATCCTCCGCACAACCAAATGTTGCTCCTTCAACTTATTTCACTGCGGGCATCCAATAAATTTTTCAGATTGTATCAGATTATCATGGTACGATTTAACCTTTGTGCAAATAAAATGAAACCTATTTATTAAAAGGATAAACACACTGACCTTCTAAGACGTCAGCTCTAGGGGTCAGTAGCAAAGCTTCAGGGTGTAGATGTTCCAGCTGAGCTCCTCCATCTTGAGCAACTATAGTCCTAGATGGTTCCAGCGGGTCCTCCATGCATGTGTCTGCAGCCACTTCCACATCTTCCTCCATGTAACAGAGCGCTTCCTCAGTGTGTGTGTGTGTGTGTGTGTGTGTGCAGGGAATGCACCTAAAATGTGTAACAGGCCTCAGTACTGTACACTCCACCTACCCTGTGAGCTTGCTAACTCTCCACAATGAATAGACACTTATGTCTTTATATGTGTGACGTCATTGTTCCCAGATTACTGGTTCTGGTAAGCCATCTTAAGCTTATCCAAAGATAGGTGTGTATGTGCATGTCTTGAGTTTGAGTATTAGGTGAAGACAGAGCCTTGTGTATGTCAAACACCAGAGTGGCTGGATAAAAAGACCACTTGCTTTTCCTTAAACCATGATCACCTAAATTTATTAAAACAACAAACATTTTTTTTATTAATTCTAAATATATTCTAGGTCTAATGTTTTTCTACATAGTCAGATTAAGGGTTCGTGAATGGAGCCTACTCGTATGAGTTATACCTTGTAGTAAACTCTGTGCTTATACAAACCAAGAGACGATCAGGTAATAAACCTGATTAAGAGAATTCATTCATTCTCAGGAAGTAAATTTTCTCTGAGTCAGACAAAGCAGGGGCTGGATAGATGAAATAAGGGAGTCTCAATTAACCTCACATGACGTGTCCTGGTTATCTCATTAACAGTATCATACTTGTTAATGTCACGGTACAGACGCCCCCTGCTAGTCGCCCTGTCATCAGCAGAATTTCATGTGTAGTCTTGTTGTTATGACATTGTGGTCCCTCATGTGGGCGGGACCCATCAGGAAACCCGACACCTGAGGGTCTTGTCTGTCTATATATGTCATGTCTTTGTACCAGTTGACTGCTGTTCATTGTAGCCTTAGTTTGGATTAGTTCACAGCTTTTGAGATTAGCGCTTTAACCACTAATTCTACCTTTTCCCCAAGACTGTCGTGGTTACTTCCAAGACATAACAGTCCCTCTTTATAACTCCTTATAAATTAATTAATCAGAAAATTGTAAGCCATCTAGACCATATCGTCATATCTCACATTTAATGGTGGTGTTATGTGAGTGCATAAAGTTCACAAGCAGTACTTGGGAAGGCACAATACATTAGAGATTATAGCTGTACTCTAAACACAGGAATGCCACACAACGTCCAATAAAAAGGCCTCAACTTATTCGAAACAGCAAGACATACAGGAAGGAGCAGAGCGATCACAAAAACACACACACGCTTGACGACTGATACACTCCCACGCTGCTCACATAAGTACTGTGTTTTAAGTAATCCCATCCTGTCAGCAAATACAGTACAGGCAGTACTGATGTTCTGGAAAGGGTGCCGCCCACCGAGCCATCAGGGCTGTGTCCTGCCCCCCACTGGCTCGATCAGAGTCGGAGACCTGCAGGATGTCTGCATGACAGCAAACTTTACTGTAGATCAAGGCAGGCACGCTTGGTTTGGCACACTTGGTAGGGCATTCTTAGGATTATGGACAAGACCAAGGTGCCAAGCACGAATATTTGTGGATAAATTATACGTAAAGCACAAACACAGAGATATATATGAGAGATGTATTTGTATGATGATCCTACACGTGCTTGCTTTGGTTCCTTCTGAAAAGCACTATGAATGAATTCCTAAGTTACTTATTGGTCTGATGAAACCTAGCTAATCTCAGATGTAATTTAATCATTCTGTATTTGAAGCTGGCATATATTCTTAGGTGTGTATTTATTTTTTATTTTATTGCCCCTATTCTGTGCAACCTGGCCAAGCCAGACACATTTCCAGAAAGGTGCAATAATGTTTATTTAAATTCAAGTAAATGCTGACATCTCCTGGTGAAAACGTCAGTGCACGCTTTACAATTCCTCAAACTGCTCTCCAAGTTCTTATTGGATTTAACCCCTTTGTGTTGTAACCCCCAAGAAATAATCTTTAATTACATACCAGTCTTGCATGATTACATGTTGTTGAGTTTCTTAAGCAATATTAATATCCATGTATAATTTTAGAGAATGCATTTAAAATTGGTTGAGCTGAAATTATATTACACATTTTATAATTGTTTTTAGAGTGTCAGTATTAGTTAAGGAAATTGAACTAATTTTGAAATGGAATATTCTGGAAAATGTCTTATAGTACATTCACTGGGAGTGTTATTCTTTCTGTTGGAACATCTTGTGAGAATTATAAGTACATGAGGGGAAAATAAACAGGAGTTCCTCTGAAGTCTCTTTAAGTGAACATTACCCACATTATTAAGGACATTGGTCATGTTTTGTCCAGTGCTTTCATACAGCTACCGTTCCAGCTGTCCACGGGGCCTGATACACTTAAACATGCAAGTCTGAACAAGCAGCTTCTTCAGTGTGCTATGTCTGGTCCATTACAGTGTGTAAAGACTGTTAAACTGTACTTATCCGCGATTGAGGCAGACCTGGCAGGGCTTGTGTGCTTGACTACTGATATCAGACCTGTGTAATAATATGGATTTTGTAAAGTATAAATGCTGATGAAATTACTCTTCAGGTTTTATTGAATTAAATATAAATTCAGTTAAACTGACTGAGTTGAAATGTTTGCTGTGTAAATCTGTGGTCAGGAAGTGGCAAAAACCAGTTATTGTAATTTTATGCAAAGTGGAAGTCGCTCTTCCAGTCACCTGACTTCATAGGGTCACCTTGAATTCATGTATACTGAGGTGAGGACAAGCAGCAAAAAACAAACAAGGAAAAAACAAATAAAACTGCTTTTAACAAAAAGACCTTTTATAAATACTCTTTCATTTGAACAATAATCAGCAGGGATTCTTGTCGTCATTGAGAAAAATAACACACAAAAAACAAGTGCATGACAAAGCAACACAAATGGTCAGAAACCCCCCCCCACCCCCAAGCAAACAAAAATAACTCCTTCAATCCATTTTCCTACTCTATCAAAATATATATTAGCAATAAGCATTAAACTAGCAACATAGAAAGCAACCAAAAATAAATATTAGTATTGGTCAGGAGAGGGGAAACCAAAACACCTCTTGTTTTTGGTCATTGTGGTTATGGTTAAAAAGGAATCGGGACTCGTGCAAAGCCACATCATTGATTTTCATTGCAGAAAAGTGGTCAACTCCCATGATACTGAGAGATTCCACATCCTTAAAAATTTCACATCCACATAAAATATGTAACTAGTTACTATGGCTACCAATAAGAAGGTTCACCTGCATTTATGTAAGAAAAGTAAAAGATATTTAGCTCCATGCTAACTGCTCAAGGTTTAGTCAGAGCTCCAACATAGTCTGGCGAGTTAATGACTATTCTGGAAACTTTTCTGTGAATTCCTACGAGAGGCAGTTCTTAGGGTCTCCATGGAACATGCTGGTGATCTAGTGTTCAAGAAACCTCAAAGACCACATGTAACATTCTCTAGAAATCAACCAAAAACATGAAATAAGATGAAAAAATAAAGACATAAAGCACATATAGCAGTCTCAGTATGTGTCCATATCCAAACAACCAGTGGAGTGGAATTATCACATGGTCTTCTTGGTCCAATATGCATTCAGAGAACACCATTCTGAAGTTTACAGTCTATAATAAACTACCATGCTTTTAATGTAAGCTAGACTTGCCTGTCCAAGTGTAATTAGGTGATATTTGGCTCATTTCAGATAAACCAACACACAAGTCAAATTACAGTCAATGGGAAAAGGCAACATGTAAAATGAATATTGTTTCTTACGAAAATGATTCACAGCAACTGATACTTCACGTACCTACTGTATCTCACTATGGTGTGGTGAAGGAAGCCTAGCAGTGACAGCAGCCATTTTGTACAGTTACTAGTTGCCAATACTACCCCACATATGCATTAACACACACAGGGGCCCCCCAAACGGCCCCACATATGTATATACACACAGGGGCCCCCCAAACTGCCCCACATATGCAAATACACACAGGGCCCCCCCAAACTGTCCCACATATGCATATACACACAGGGGCCTACATCAAAGAGAGTGCTTTGGTTTTTAACCCCTTGATGCCAACATGGGTTTCCATAAATACAACAATTTTAGTTTTACTGAAGACTTTACAACTTAAAAAAATAAATCAAACAACCAAAAACATGACAATCAAAAACCACAAGTATTGCAATAGCACTTCAAAACACTTTCCAACTAAGATGACTTTTTTACTTGAAATATAGATATCTATATAGTTTGTATACTCAATGTTAAATAACTTCTTTAAATATAATTACAAGTCTCGTAAGTAATAGAAATGTATTGTGCAACATTTTATCTCATTTGAAAGATGGTCTGATGATTCCTAAATCAAGATATGTACATTTCAAATTCTTCCTCCACTGATGGCTCTCAAGTACTCCATACCTTTGGATACTAACATAATAAAATGAAACACTGTCCATGTTTAAGCTCATGCCTATTTGGTTATTACTATTTTTAATTAATGATCCACATCAAAACAATGTTTAATTAGATAAAACAATATAAGGATTTTGATTTAAATAGATTCCTCAAAAATAGTCCCAAAAATATATTGCATATTCTACCTTTAGAAATAGACTTAATAAAATATCTGTCTCAGGACAAATTGAAAAACAGATAAACTTTTACGAATATGGGATCAAAAGCTTTTCTTTTAAACCACAATACTATCAATATAGGTTTTTTTTGTGTTTTTTTTTTGTTTTGAGAAGACCTGCCGATCAAAGTTTAACTGCAGTAACATCTGTGCCAATGATGCAATGGAAGGAAACAGGACTCTGGCTATTTGGTACACATTAAACATACACTTACATATATTAGATATAATAATGCTGAAAAGTCATCTGAACTACTTTAAAGAAGAAATTCTGATACCACTGTACAAAAGTTCGATGTTTGAATGATGAATACACAAGCATGGACATAGATTTGAGAATTAAACAACAAAATCAACTCCTAATCTTGTGAAGATCACAAGTATTGAAAATTACTTCATAAAGCCGGAGGTTTGTTTTGATCTTCACTTATGCTCTGATCATAACTACTACAGAAGGTGCAACATCTCCTAGAAGAGAGATGATCAAGTATTAAGTATTCCATTCGAAGCTTAGAAGTTGAGATTTAGTATACCAACTCCAACAGGTTTTCTTGTTTAGCAGACAGGCCCTGATTCAATCAACACAATTTAGGCTATTTGGAGAGAGTAAATTTGACTGTTAGTTCAAATCCAACAAAATAAAAATGAACAGCAAATCTAGAAGAAACAATGTGATCACTGCCTCCTGGGCACAGAGGAAGATCATGTGTATCATTTAAATGCATAGAGTCAAATGAGATAATGTATTGCTGATCCTCCACAGAAATAAGTGTTTGACTGCTCCTTAGTAGTAATTCCTCAGTAAAGGTGGTTTCCAGGTCATTACCAGCCTTGTGTTTGTGCTGCTCAATACCTGGATAGAGAGGCGTGGGACACATTATTCCCCCTCAGTCTCACAGAATTCTATTACTAACCAAGCCAAGACATTAGAAAAATGAACACAGAGAATAAGCCAGTGAGCATACCAGTGTTGATAGAATCAGAGCCACAGGCCTAACTCAAACCACAGGCCTAACTCAAAAGGAGCATTACTAACAGGGTAAAAGAGCAACAGGAGTCATGACACAGGAGAGAGTCAGTGCAATTTCACGAGCGCAACTAGAAGCAAAGGAGAATGGTTTCAGGAGGAGTTTGTCAAATAAACACTCAAAATGTACGCATTATGTTTTGAGCATCTCAGTTCATGATATTATAAAATATATTCCAAAATAAAAAAAAGTGAATAAATGTTTTAATCTATGGCAATCGAAGGCCCAGGTGTTTTTTTTTTTTTGGGGGGGGGGGGGGGGGGGTGTAATTAGTGAAAATGGTGATTAACACTGTGCTGACCTTTGGTTTATTTTATTACAGAAGTGGTACTCATTGAAGATTGGGTCAAGCTAGCTGCCTACAGAGCTACCTGCAAGTAATAAGGCAAAACACTCGGAGGAAAAAAAAATCCCCACTGCCATCTATCTGCACTCCAGGTTCAATTCATTGTTCACTAAATTAAATTGTAGAATTTATCTACACAGAAAAAAAAGCAGAACTGAAAATATTTGCTCCAAGGAAAACAACAGCACGATTTGTCCACTTCCTTTTGATGACTTCAACCGCCCCGACCTGCCCCGCCCCGCCCCTAACCCCACCCCTGACCCCGCCCGACCACATATCGACTCCAGTAAACTAAGCTGGAGTTAAAGGGTGACTGCAGAACTCCAGGTGAGTGTAGATGTGTCTCACTTAAGTTGCACTTTTGGATTTTAGATTACACTCAGAGTCTGAAATGGCAGCTTCATTTAACTCCTACCACCAGTGTCGTAGTCCAGTGTACAAGACAAATCCCTAGAGACAGACACAAACACCCCTTCACCTTGAAGGTAAGACTGAAGGTGAAACAAGAACTACATTTCTACTAAGGGGTAAAATCAAATGAATAATCTTATAAAGCTGTCATTAGCACTAACAGCTCTCGCCTTAGATACTGACCATCTGGGGAATGTGGACTCAGCTTAAAAATAATCTCGCCCATGTCTCTGGAACCCTCTCACAGCTCCCAGATTAATTTTAATCTATACCGGATGTCCCTTCAGCATCTCACCACCCTCATGGCCCCTGTTTTCGTTTACAGCAAATTAAAACCTCTTTTCCAAAGAATCATGATAGAACAAGAGAAGCCCGCAGGTTCAACGGAGGTCCTGGAGGTGGAGTCTGTCCGTCGTGTATGGGGTGCAGCTGCGTGATGGCCAACCCTCCCTTTCACTGCAGATTCTTCAGTATGCGGCCGTAGCGGAAGTCATAGACGTGGCGACACAGGTAAACCAGCTCGGGATCGACGTCCTCGGGCACAAGTCGGTGAGAGGGGATGGCACTGTCGGAGGGGCGGGGCACCACTGCGCCACTCTCGGGCACTCCCTCCAATCGGCGCTTTACCAAGGCACAAAATCTACAAGGTAAACGCAGTGGCAGACAGTCAAGCTCCCCCCCACAGCTCTCTGGGCATGTTTCACACTATTGCAGCAGATTATGTGATTCAGTGAGATAAAGGCATGTCACGGTTCAGAAATTTACAACAGTGGAATATCTCACCTACAGTACTGTGCTAGTGGCAAAACATAGCATCGGTCCTCAATACATGCCACACTGTTTTCATCTTGATGCCGAGAGGCGAATATTTCATTCTGAAACAGTGCAAAACATTATTTAGGACAAAGGGGTGTGTGTGTGGAGGAGGGGGGGGAGGTACCCCAAGGTAAAACATAACACAAATAATTTCCACAATGTCTCCAATACTGTTACTGTTACACGGAGAAAGAAGTGAGTGTAGGGACTAGTGAAAAGAGAAAGTGCAAGGTGAATCGCTGTATTTACAGCACGTCTGGAGCATGTGTGAATCGCCGTGAAGCTGTCTGCCATGCGGGATTGGCTCACCTCACAGTGCATGCTGGGATCTCTGCCTCCCTGTGTGTGCTCAGGTCGATAGTACCAAAACAAACTCATCATCAGCTCCCCTGAAAGAGGAGAAAGGTCAGGAGCAGACACAGTGTCAGCATGTTCAGAAGATGAAGAGCAAACATCTGCTAGTAGGGGAACAACATTAGGGTGTAATCAGTAAATACTGCCGTGCTTTAAGACGGCTCGTCAAAATGTCCTTCAACACCCAGGCTGCCCGTAGCAGCCTCGTTTACTGGGAGCAGATACTGGAACCAGTGTTGTTTGTCTCGGGTCCCAACATTCCACGCATGCATAACATTCCTGACCAGTATCTTACTGACATAAACAAGCTTCCAGAAACAAAAACATCTAATCTCACACATGAACAAATAACAGCAGAAGAGTAGGAACCCTTAATCACTAAGACAAATCACGTGTCTTACACTACCATACTGCTCTCTGACACATCGTACACGGAGTAGTAAATAAGTGGAGAAACTGCCAACCAGTCACAAACACATGATAACCTTAGAGACAGTGACCCTCATAAAGCATAAATCAACCAGGGCCACAGTTACCGAGCCACAGCACAAAATAAACATCTCTGGAGAGAAGAGGAGCCTCCGAGACCCAAAGTGAAACCCAGGAGCAAAGTCACATGGGCCGTGGCAGAAAACGAACCCAGATTACCTGCTGTTTGTGTGCGCATTAATCTACAAATTTAATCTATAGTGGGCTTCCTTCCTTAAAGCAGCAAGCAAGCAGCATGTCTGAGAAGCAAAAGCATTTTACATTATCAAGACTAAACCCATTTCTGGTTCAATTTACTTCAAGAGAGAACAACTAAACTGTCAATTTCAATTCTAAAATATTTTATTCGTTTCACTAAGAATTCTCCATTCTCAAAAACCATAAGACACCTTAACCACATCTGTATAGAACAACAAGACAGCCATTAATAGCTATGTACA
Source organism: Brachyhypopomus gauderio (assembly GCF_052324685.1). Lineage (NCBI taxonomy): Eukaryota > Metazoa > Chordata > Actinopteri > Gymnotiformes > Hypopomidae > Brachyhypopomus > Brachyhypopomus gauderio. Next base: position 7,772,041 of record NC_135219.1, read on the forward strand.
GTACTTGTCTACTTCTATTCAAAATGATTTTTCTTGCTTACAGACTTAAAAAAAAACTACGTTTAAAATAAGAAAAGCAGTGATAACCAAACCAAACAATCCTCTCACCAGTCTTCGGGTCATCCCATAAAGCTGATATCTTAGCAACATAAGGTAGGGATTTCTTCCTAGGCCCCGAGCGCAGCAACACGGTGTCTCGGACACGGATCACCTCTCCATCTCGCTCGACACCCTCGTAGCACTGTCTCAGAGCCGTCTCGTCTTCTCCCTGCAAAAGGGCACGAAGCCCGTAAGCAACCGTCCCGCGTGAGCCGCAGTGCCTGTATGTCATGCTGCACACAGCCCGCAGGGGAAAAGCAAACCCTACCGCGATGAAGACCTCTCTCTCCGCGGGCTCTCCGAACGGGCGCCAGCCGTTTGTGGCGCGGTGCCGATGGCCCCTCCTCGTCTGCTTCCCGCCCACCGGGCTGGACGTGGGCTGCTTCTGAGACCGCCCCCTGCGTCCCACGGCGATGGAGCCACTTGGCGGCTTGGTGCTTTGTGGACACTCCCTGGCTCTCGGATGCCTGACCTGCGTCCGTCTGCTGTCTGGGAGGGCGGACAGAAGTCGCGGCACAGCTGTGGAGGACGGGCTTAACCTGGGCACTGGGCAGGCTGACAGAGGCAAGGCTGGGGCTGCCAGCAGTGAGGAAGCATGATCCCCTTGAGGTGAAGAGTAGCCTTCTGCAGGAGCAAAATGTAGCACAACGTTTAGGACACCCGTCCGCAGCAAGCAATCAGAAACAACAGAAATAGGCACAGACAATATTGTCAATTTACATTATTACTGTCTCCAGAATGACAACAAATAATATCATCATGTTTCAAACAGTCACACTTTTCTGATCAAAAGAACAAAAGAACAAAAAAAAACAGCAGGAGAAAAGACAATGTAATTTTAGACAGGGTATCTGCACATTTTTAAATCTCAAATTCAATGACTTTTAAGACTTTTTAATACCTCTCACAAGAAAAAATAATACCAGGGTTGCCAACTTTTCAAGATCGCTTGGAGTGAGATTTGAACCTGGAGGGAGTGGCGAGTGTAAATTGTTGGGGGGGGGGGGGGGGTTGCACGACCTCGCGAAGCGACAGCACGCGGGGACCTCGCGCAGGGGCGGAGCCACCGCGATGACCTCATTGTTGGCACGCGGAACCTCGCGACCGGCGCGTCATGTATAAACCAAGCTTGACGCGGCTCAGGGATTACGGCACATGCAGCGCCGTGCGCAGTGCCCTAGTGCCTGTACATTTAAATTGTAATGGTCCAATGAAGGTAATTTAAAAACCAGGACATTTCCTCACTTAAAAAATAACCCGGGACAGGACGTGAAACACATCCCGGGAAATATGGACGTTTGGTCGCGCTACACAGTAGACAAATCATTTTTGGCACTTACATGTCGCTTGTGTTTTTTAGATTTCATATGAGAATCCAGTGCTTTACAGCTCATTGTACCAAGTTTAAATGTTTTTCGGCAAGTTCACAACGCGCCTCATACGAATCACTGGAAGGTTTCAGTCAGCCACAATATTTTTCATCCTCCAGCCACTTCACTAAATGGACATTTACCCATGTCTGCATCCTTGTATTGTTGTTCTTATTTGTTTTCAAATACGAAAAGCAGCGTGTTAGGCAGCTAAAGCATCGTCTGCTGTTTGCACCTGTTAGGTGACGTACTGCTGCCATTTAGCAGGCAGAGTTGCAGAAATGATAATTATTGTGGGATATACATCGGTAAAATAAAACAGAAAAACTGAGCAACACACTTATTTAATGCCTCCCCTCCTAAAATTCCAGACATTTTAAGACATTTTTAGACCTTGAATATGTAAAACTAAATTTAAGACATTTTAAGACTTTTAAAGGACCCGCGGGTACCCTGTTAGAGGTAACAAAAATTTACACTAGTCCCATTTAAAGACAATTTTTAAAAACAACATTCCGAAAACAAGCAGTTTTATACTTTTTTTTTACTCACACTTACTATTACTTACCACCCACACACACACACACACACACACACACACACTATATATGTTTGTCATCAAAAGAAGCTTCCCGTGTTTGCTTGAGTGGGAACAAACACATTAACAAACGAGTTTCTTCTGGACGAGTTTGTCCATATTTGTTATCTGTTGGAGGTCGCGTGTACCGCAGAGTACATACAAGTCATGTGTACCGCACATGACTTGTATGATATCTATATGACTTGTAGATATAGGTCACGTGTACTGCAGAGTAGATGCAGGTTACGTGTACTGCAGAGTAGATGCAGGTCACGTGTACCGCAGTAGATACAAGTCACGTATACCACAGAGTAGATATAGGTGACATGTACTGCAGAGTAGATACAAGTCACGTGTACCACAGAGTACATGCAGGTCACGTGTACCCCAGAGTAGATACAGGTCACGTGTATCACAGAGTAGATGCAGGTCACGTGTACCGCAGTAGATACAAGTCAGGTATACCGCAGAGTAGATATAGGTCACATGTACCGCAGAGTAGATGCAGGTCACGTATACTGCAGAGAAGATACAAGTCACGTATACCGCAGAGTAGATGCAGGTCACGTGTACACCAGAGTAGATGCAGGTCACGTGTACCACAGAGTAGATACAGGTCACGTGTACCACAGAGTAGATACAGGTCACGTGTATCGCAGAGTAGATGCAGGTCACGTGTATCGCAGAGTAGATGCAGGTCACATGTATCACAGAGTAGACGCAGGTCACGTGTACCGCAGTAGATACAAGTCACGTATACCGCAGAGTAGATATAGGTCACATGTACCGCAGAGTAGATACAGGTCACATGTACCGCAGAGTAGATACAAGTCACGTATACCGCAGAGTAGATATAGGTCACATGTACCGCAGAGTAGATACAGGTCATGTGTACCACAGAGTAGATGCAGGTCACATGTACCGCAGACTAGATACATGTCACATGTACCGCAGAGTAGATGCAGATCACATGTACTGCAGAGTAGATACAGGTCACGTGTACCACAGAGTAGATGCAGGTCACATGTACCGCAGACTAGATACAGGTCACGTGTATCGCAGAGTAGATGCAGGTCACGTGTACCGCAGAGTAGATACAGGTCACGTGTATCGCAGACTAGATACAGGTCACGTGTACCACAGAGTAGATAGAGGTCACGTGTACCGCAGAGTAGATACAAGTCACGTATACCGCAGAGTAGATATAGGTCACATGTACCGCAGAGTAGATGCAGATCACGTGTACCGCAGAGTAGATGCAGGTCACATGTACCGCAGAGTAGATACAAGTCACATGTACCGCAGAGTAGATATAGGTCACATGTACCGCAGAGTAGATACAAGTGACGTGTACCCCAGCGTAGATACAGGTCACGTGTACCCCAGCATAGATATAAGTCATATGTACCGCAGTGTAGATACCGGTCACGTGTACCGCAGAGTAGATGCAAGTCATATGTACCGCAGAGTAGATGCAAGTCATATGTACCGCAGAGTAGATATAGGTCACATGTACCGCAGAGAAGATACAGGTCACGTGTACCACTGAGTAGATGCAGGCCACGTGTACCGCAGAGTAGATACAAGTCACGTGTACCGCAGAGAAGATACAGGTCAGAGTAGATGCAGGTACCAGTTGCTTCATTTACATGTGCCCCTTTGACTCACTGAAAATCTGTGATATAATCTATTGTTTTAAAAATGTAAAACTTGTGTTTTCATGGCCTATAATTAAATTCAAGTTTTCTGTTGTATAAATGTTTAACTAGCCATAGAGTATAACACTCGTTCAAAGAGAAAGGTCAAATAAAGTCAAAGCCCCTAAACTGTCATGTGACAGTGATATGTGACAGAAAACAACAATAATGTTCTTAATACTGTCACTAATTTAGATTATCATAATACTCAGCAGTTAATGGCTCATGGCTATACATAATCTTCATTGTGACTAAGTACAAAAGGAATGTTCCAGTGTTAAACCTCAAACAAGTTTTCTTGTCAGCATGCAGGGTAATTTAGAACAATTAATCATTTTTTTATTTGTGAAATGTTGAATCATGAATAGGTATTTCTGTATAGTTGCCCAATTATGTAACTGTTAATCACAACTAGTTTGGCAACTTGTAGCGTAGCTGTAGGGCCCTGTAACTCTATGCTGATTACTGGTCCACCCCCTTACCAGAATCAACTTTTGCAAAAAAAATTGTAACACAAAACATTTGGCACATTTGAAATTTTGACCAATAAAAAAACTGCGGCTGAACAAAGTCAAACACGTGAAGACATGCAGAAATGCATCACTCACCTTCAAACATCAAGATTGGAGCAGTAACGGAGTAAAGTTTTACCACAATGACCCAACAGCAGTAAATTATTCCAATACACCAATCAAGTACTACTAGGAGTACACCAGAGTACACCGGCTAAAGAAGCAATATGTGTATTAATACAAAGAAAATGTAAGGCACAGAGTTACATCTCTTACCTGTTTTAATTTGATGGCTGCAGTTGGAGCAACCTGTTGCGTAAGAGCACGCCCTGCTGGTGACTGGCTGCATAGCACTGAATGCGTAGCTGCCGACCCTGCAGCTCTCGCCGAAGCAGGGCGACCCCACCGAGCTGCAGAAGGCAGGGTGTGGGATACCTGAGGCGTGGGGCATAGAGGAGGACAGCAGCTTGGACCTGGGCACCCTGCTGGGACACAGGTTGCTGTGTGCACAGGGTAGAGGCTGCGCACTCAGGCTAGCTGAGGGCGGCCCCGGATGAGTGATGTGGACATAGTAACTAGAGTAGCACGGGTCTGCACACAAGCACGGGTGTGCACTGAGGGTGAGCGCAGGGTGCGCCAGTGAAGACGGGGGAACCAGACACTCGTGCTTCACTGAGGTCATGGGGTGCTCGTCTGTCTCACTATACGCCTTCTGCCCCAGGAAGAGTGCCAGCCTGTGGCAGTACTCCATGGAGTCCTCTGGAGAGCAGCAGTAGTAGGGACTAAGCTCCGCCTCTACCTGCTCCTCTTTCACCACCTTGAGAGGATATCCCATCATGCTGCGCGACTGGTACCCTGGTTTGGTTAAGTGGTGGTGGCAGGTGGCCCCTTCCCACTTGAGTCTGGACTCTAGTCCCGTCCTGCTCTTACACACCGCACAGCGGCCTCGTGGTGGGGGCGACTTGAAGTCGAGCGCCTTAGGCTGTCGCACCCTGGCCCTGCAGCGTGATGCCTGCCTCCCCACCACGCAAGCTCCCTTTCCATCCGACTTTGCCCGCTGCTTGGTCCCAGTGGTGGAGCTGGTGAGCTTCAGCAGGGCAGCAGCGTTGAGTCCGGCGAGACGCCTTGGCGTGGGAGTGTATAAATCCAGTGCATCGTCGTTGCACTCGTCTACCTTGCCTTTCTCTGCCTGCCTGGGGATCTGGCACTCTTCAGTCCTGTGGGCTTGAGTGGCCCTTTTTGAAGTGAAGCAAATCTTTGCATCGTGGTCCGCACTACCGGTAGGCGGTACCTCGTGTAAGTGTCTCTTAGCAAGTTTACTGCCCAGCGGCGTATCCGACTTCTCCAGAAGCAGGCTGTTGACCGCTTCGGCATTGAGAGAAGCAAGCCGACGTTTGCGAGGCTCCTGAGCTGGGGTTTTGTCAACAGTTGCTTCTGACATTGTTTTAGATGGCATATGCAATGACTCCTTGGGTTTCTCTAGCTTTTTGTTGGGTTTGACACTCTTCTTTTGCTGATTTCGTTTTCGACCTGCATTTAGATCGTCCTCGTTCAGATTATTTCCCTGCTCCGCGCCCCTCTCCTGCAGGCGGGTGAGGAGGACGTGGCAGCCTACAGGCTCCGCCTCCGGTGAGCAGCTCCTCCCTCGCAGCGGGTAGAGCTTCCTGTTCCGCTCTTCCCTCCGCTTCTTGGACACCCTTGCCTTGCCCTTCTTAGTCACGCCCTTTTTCAGAGAATGCTCCAGTCTGTCTCTGCTCTGAGATTCGCTGAGGACCCATCCCTCCATGTGCTCTCGTCCCTTTTGCTTGCCTTTCCTGGCCACACCCTTCAGAACGCTGCGCTCTTTTGAACAACGTTCAGGCCAAGGTCTGCCCATGGTTTTACCGTGGGACCAGCCATCTACAAGGTCATGGCCATGGCACTGGTTGAGGGAACCCTTTTTCCGAGCTTGGGTCATCACATGCTTTCCAACAGAATCTAAAGAGAACAGACATATATTTCAGTAGCTGACCTCGAACTGGACAGAACACAGGGAGCCTTGGTGGATTATCATTCTATAGCATCCCACTATCCACATATCAGTGCCTACTCATATTTGAATATCCTGGGAATGGCCATGCTTTTGTGACTGAATGACTATTATCTATTATTTACTCCAAGACCAAAGATATTCCACTTTGTGGCTTAATTAGTAGTTAATTAGCAGTAGTTAAAGTCTTGTACAGACCCCTGACCTTTCGTTTTTGTGTTAAGTACATGTCTTCATTCTAGACAATTTATTTGATAGTTAAAGTGTTGAGTTGCTCAGTTTTGGACTTCTCCAAGTCTAAGGAAACATAATTAACCTTTTTAATGAATATTATATAGGAAATAATGGCAACTTTCCACTACATTTCCACCTGCTCTTCTAGCTGCATGTGTTGATGGCAGTTAGCTGGTGTTCATGGTATTCATCAACTCAGCTGCCTGAGCAGAACTCAGCAGAACAGAACAGCATTTCACGCTCATTTTATGCTTGATCATAAAAAGGCAGGTACATAAATAAATAAATAAAGCTCTCATAGCTAACCCTAACCCTATATATATAATATATAGGTGATATATAATAATATAAAGCTCTCATAGCTCACACGATGCCCAGCGTTCTGTAAAAAAAGATATTCGGTCTATTCAGCTCCGAGTAAGGCTGCTTCTAAACATTTATTCAAAGGAAGCAACTATTAAGACACTGAGATGTAACTTTATGTATATTTATATAAATGTATATTTATATGTGTTGTAATTTATATGAAAGTACCATGCAGACAGTGTTTGTACAGTTATGAACATAGTACAGAATAACAATAAACCTAATACTTGGGTTATAAATGATTATGTCCTGAGATGCCATAAATATTCCATCTCATAATAAATTCTGTTGAACTCCTCAAAGGTCCTGTGACACAGCTGATATAACCATATCAAATACTGTACCCACTACACTAAAGTCAGTATGTGTTTGACTCCACAACTGAACTGGCATTTAAGCATCAGTCATTACATGGTGCATGAAAGCAATATTAATGATACCAAAAACAGGCTAACAATGTACATACAGTGTTTCTGGGTCCATTGTCTGTTTGTAATTGCAATGTAGTATATACAATTCTTTTCTTGATCTAAGGTCAATACTACTTTCCAGACAATTTATCCCTGTATTCTGACAAATCTACCTTCTACCATCTTTAGAATTTACCATCTGGAAACCCCTTCCACATAAAACTACCTTTTGTATTACATTAGGTAATACTGGAGTAAATAATGAGAAATAAACCAGGAAAATGAAAATCAAACTTCTGCATCCACAAACTGAAAAGTGATTGAAATGTTACACATCTACATATTCAAACATATTCATTGCTCACACAAAAATGCATTAACAACGAAGAACATCAGATTCATAGTCTTTGAATACAAATGGAAATGTAAGCAATACTAAGTGATAGTTTATGTGTAACTTCTGTTGCATAGACTGTAACTAACAAAAGGTTAAAACTGCACTATACCAGCACCTTTTGTACATACATACAATAAAAATATAACTGCCTTATATGTGCTCAACAATGTGACATCGAAATGAATGTAAATTCCTTATAATTAATAACGCATGGGTCATTTTATGACTTATTTTATTGCTTTTTAAGAATAAGTCAATATCTATTAACTTATCTGGAAATGTAAGTTTAACCCATTTGAAGTCCCCTTGCTAAATAGGTTATAACAAAAAGAAAGTAAAAGTGATCTGTTATAACAGTTTAATGAAAAAGTTCAGTGGCAGGAATACGTCTCCCTAGTTCTACAAAGTATCTTATCATTAGTAAGATTTAGGCTACAAATGACCAGCCAAACATTTTTTCACTATTTTTGTATGTCACCCTAAGGAACAAGTATCAATCTGTCACAACTAGACAACTTTATAAACCCGTTTTACTCCACGTCCGAACTGCGTTGTCTTTCCCTTATGTTTCTTGATATATTTTACACACAAGTCACTATAAGCTGCAAATATAATTGACCATAACTCAGGTTTTAGGCTTCCCAATTGTGTGGAACGGTATGCTTGTTTTAATAAGCGTGCCTCGTGCGCCGGGCAGCAGCGTCATAATGGGGCCGCTGCACCTGACACGTGCACTGCAGCTTCTGATGAACATGATCGCGCCCGCAAATGCCAGGATCTTTGGAGAAACAACAGCCGAGAGAAGTTAGGAGAGTCCAGCAACAAAGCATAGCCCACACAATGCATCACGGCTGCATTTCTATCGACACCGCTATAACCTTTTCTATGGATTAGATTAAAGAGCACTGAAGCCATGAGTTTGCACTGTGTACTATAATGTCAAAACTAAGTTTACACACCAACTGACAAACGAGAGAAGACGACGTTTGCTCTGCCGTGCGCTGTTCTCGACACCTCGGGCTGACACAGTTGACTTGACGTCAGCCTACATCAGAAGGAGAAATAACACCCTACGATGTTGCCCGTGTACTGTGGTTCATCGGTACTGGAAAATGGCTTTTTTGGCTATGATTAAAGACAGCGGAACAAACACACCTAAACGAAGTGGCGATTCACCTATGATACTGCGTAAACAGCCCCAACTAACACCACAATGCAGCGAAATCCGCCCTCTTCACAATGTTTTGCCAAAGAGAACACGAATTCGTCCAGGAGAGGGTCGCATACAGACACAGTAGAAATGTGTATCGTTTGAAGTCGCGTGTAAAAAAAAACCCCACCGTACTCACAACCGGAGACATAATCCAGACAGCCGTCGAAAGAGGTGGGTTTTTTTTAAATGGCACGGTTGTGGTGGCGCCGAGGCGTGGGGTACGCGACTGCCCGCTGTCCTCTTCCTGGTTCAGCTCGGCCGAGCCGCACACAACTTCATCTGCACCAATTGCAGTACAGACGTGCGGAGCTTGACACACTCGCCACCCAATGGGGAAAAGGCCAGTTGTTGTTTCCAAGCGAGAACTATTTGTAAATAATTCTCAATGTATAAGTTTAGCCATTCAGTCTTGTGAGGGTTTGCACAAAATGCTATTTCTCTATCATAATGCAAAGTTACAGGCCACTAGAGAGCAACTGCTTTATTGAAAATCTCTTTATAGTTGATCGTTTAATTGTTTAAAGTTTTATCACTAATAAAATAATAGGGTTGTGTAGTACCAGCTACATCTTATCTAACAGTTGGGAATTTTATTAAATAAAAATATTAAGGGGCTAAATATACTGTGCTATGTACAGACCAGCAATTACATCAAAGCGTGATAAATGAATCTAAGATCCCAAAACCCGAACCACTACAGATAAACTACTGTCCTAAAAAATAGCGGAGGTTTCATTTCATCTTTGAGGATTCATCAGCGCTCACACCACCAACCTAAGATACAGTAATACAGTGAGCAGTAATTATTATTAGAGCACCCCCCCCCCCCACACACACACACACACAAACACAAATTAAATACAATAAATGAATAAATTGACGTTTCAGTGTCAAACGTTTGGGATTCGCTCTTATGTATTCCGATGCTATACATGATATCGCCTAGTTAGCAATAACGTTGGTAATGCAGCAGAAACAAAGCCAGAGGGCTGTAACGCCGGGCGGACTTCATCACAGTACGGGCGGTCTTCATCACAGCACGGGCGGTCTTCATCACAGTACGGGCGGTCTTCATCACAGCACGTCACTTGCTTCGCTTTCGCTTTTCCTTTTTAGAGTCAACTATAAACTCTGATTAGTCTATATTCACCGTGTTTTGTACACACAGTGTGTTTTCATAAGCCTTTCCGATATTCAATTTCACTTTTTTACGTTGAATAGACTAAAGTCTATTAACTCCTGTAGTCTGGTCGTTTACTCAGATACAAGCACACAGTTTGCACTCCTTAAAATATCCAGAATTCAGAGCTCAGCAGCTACACATAGTAGGAAGTCTGCACATATCACAGTACTCTATTACACTGCTTTCCCGTATCTGCTCATATTCATTTCAACTCCATTTCACTCCACTCTCTGAACATCTTTACCCACACATAAAACATCTTGTACTATTGTATCTGCTGTCTCAAATCAACATTCCTCACACAACGCTGTTACCCACATCTGTGCTAGATCTTTCAGTGCTATAGGCTCAGAACTCTCCTCTGCCTCTTCACTGTCACAAATTTACTACCCTATAATCTTCAAATCATAAGAGATCTTTCCATACAGTGCTACTCATCAAGGTCAGCGCTCACACACTTTCAGTTATTTAACCCACTCATATACCTACACACACCTGTGTGACCTGCTCCTTTATTTTGATGAGTGTATGCACATCTATGTGCCTAATCTAAGTACTTAATCTAAGTGCCTAATCTAAGTGTCTACGTTTTGTTTGATTAACCTATATCTCTTTATTATTATTATTATTATATTATTATGATGTTGGGTCTGAGAAAGGCTCATTCTAAATAAAACATTGTATTAGTATTATTAACTTATTATCTGATTAAATAAGATAAATATGGTGGGGATAAATGACAGGTTTTTGGTAAATTAATTGATAACAAAAGGGAAACAATAGATAATAAAATGGATAATGATCATATAATAGATAATGATTATTCAAATGTGAAAGATTTAAGTTTTTAGTTTTGAGCCAAATTTTGCCAGTGGGAAGTTCTCAAGAACATACTACTGTATAATGCTTTAACATAAGATTACAACATATAGTCATAACTCTACAACACATATTAAAATTGTGTTCATATATGCATTGGCAAAGTAAAAAAAAAGAGCAGTGAAAGCAGCATAAGGGCATCCAGACAGTACTGAAAGATCACAGAGATACAATTATCTGTCTGCATTAACCAATCAGCTTCTCTAGCAGAAGGTGGGCCAACCTGCCTGTCAATAATTTTGCAACTGCACAAAACACATAGTATATTACAGTACCAATAATTTGAGGGAGGAGAGAAAGGTTTGGAAGGAGGGAATTTGAACAGTTTGAACAGAGAATAACCCTTGTCTACCAAAAACTGAAGAATCGATTATATTGGTTACTGAAATGCTCTTTAAATGAGTTAACATTAGGATTAGATTAAACCATGCCTGTGTTTGACTTCCTAAACAGTAGTCATGCTCAATCAGTGAAACAACCCAGAAGGAAGGGAACGATGTTACAGTAAGAGATTAACCATACGCAAAACACTCTGTGATAATTCAAGGCATAGTGAAAGCAATAACCATGTGCCAGAAGTAGAACACATTAATTTAGCCCAAGTTTGAAATTATCTTGTTGTAGCTGACAAATTTCCAACTGAGCATGAGAAACAGACGCTGTAGTGTGACAAAACTGTAGGATGACCATATTATTGTACAATGTACCGGGAGGGGCTTAGTTCTGTATAATCACTTTAATTAAACGCATTTATTAGACTTCCGGGACAAAAAACTATTACCTTCAGAGACTCTATGGTGAGAAAACTTATTTGTCTCCATTCAGATGTTCCTTACAAAAAATAAATGAATAAAATGGTTTTTAAAATATGTTTTATGTTACATATGTAAATATGTAAACAGACCGATTCCATTTTAACTAATTTGTCACACCCTATATGGACAAAACAAGCATCCCCAAAAAACGATCCCAGCCCTCAGGCCGTGACTATCACCTCTGTGCTTGAGCGTTATAGGCTTCATTAAGAGACTGTACAAAACACCACACAGAAGGTAAACTTATCCTCTCTGGCCTTACGCTTCTGTGAATAGAACACACCAAGACATTTACACCGAGACAGTCTGAACAAGGGTTGTGTAGGGTGTGTGTACGATCAGCCAGTTCAGAAGAAGGTGGAACCCTATGGGCAAAGCAATGCAAAAACAGCCACATTTTAGAAATCCCGGCTGGACACATTTTTTTAGGTCCCAAAAAGAGGACATGTCTGTGAAACAGATGACATATGGTCACCCTACACTGAAGAACAGCAATGTGGTGTCTGGGACGCCTTGATGAGAAGTTTATGCCAAGATTTGTTTATTTTTTGTTTTTTCCTGCCTAGTTTGACAAATCCTGCATGTTCCTTGATGTTGACCAATAAGGATGAGAGAGTGTGAACATGGTGAAGGAGGGATGCTACCGCTGCAAGTGTCAGGTGGAAGAGAGAAACAGAAGAAAGATTCACTGAGCCTTGACGACCACCTCAGCACCACACAGTCCTCTCCGCCATGCAAAGTCACGCAAAGACACGAACATTGATTAGCCGACATCAAATGTGGTGCCATTGTGACATTGCTGCAACAGAGGAGTGAAGCACCAGTGCGTGCTGGCAGACGGGATCATTAACAAAAAGGAATTTAAATAACACAGAGTGACTCAGAAGTTCTCACAGACCATAGAAGACACAAGACCTTTGTCTCACTGGTGTGAGGAGCACTGACTTTCGTCTCACTGACTCTCGGGAGCACTGATGAAGAGAACATGTGGGTTTAAATAACGATGCTGTAGCGCAGCAATTACTCAAAGGCCGCAAGACAGAAAATTACACCTGGCTTAGTAGCCAAAGATCTTGGCATCATACTCGACCCTGACCTATAATTTGATAAATACATAGATAATACTATGGGCAGTCATGGCCTGGCGGTTAGGGAACTGGTCTTGTGACCGGAGGGTTGTGGGTTCGATTCCCAGACCTGAGGCCATGAATGAGGTGCCCCTGAGCAAGGCCCTTAACCCTCAATTGCTCACTTGTATAAAAATGAGATAAAAATGTAAGTCGCTCTGGATAAGGGCGTCTGCCAAATGCCGTAAATGTAAATGTAAATACCACTAGGATAGCTTTTCTACATCTCCACAACATTGCCAAGCTTCGAAATGCGTTATCCCAGCATGATGCAGAAAAATTGGTACACGCCTTTGTTAGCTCCAGATTAGGCTACTGTATCTCATTACTGTCAGGATGCTCAAATAGGAATCTAAATAAACTTCAAGTAGTTCAAAATGCCGCAGCCAAAGTTCTGACTAGAACTAAAAAATTCGATCATATCAGGCCAGTCTTATCAGCTTATCAGCCCTGCATTGGCTCCAAGTTAAATTCTGTATTGATTTTAAAATTCTTTGACTGACTTAAAAAGCACTGCACGGGCTTGCTCCTGATTATCTCCAGGAACTTACCTCCTATTATGAACCAGCACATCCACCAAGATCACAGGGTGCTGGCCTCTTTCTAGTTCCAATAATTAATAAGGTAACAGCAGGAGGAAGAGCCTTTTCTTATAAGGCCCCCCAACTATGGAATAACCTTCCAGAATGTGTCTGGGACTCTGACATAGTCTGAATCTTTAAGTCTAGGTTGAAAACTTACTTCTTTAGTTTAGAGTTTGATAATTAATGTGCCCCCTTAGATAAAGGTTACAGATCCAGGGGTTCATGGGCGAAGGGTTTTATGGTAAACTGGGGCGCTGGTGCTGTTGTCCTGTCACTGCACGTGATCACTCAAGTTTGTTGACGGTGTCGTGGATGGATGCCAATGTCTCAGGATGCTCCCAAGACTGTGTTACCTTCTGGTTCTGCCCTTTTAGCTAGGCTGTAATAATTGAATGCCACACTTGCTGCCACACTCCAAAAATGTTCCTCTGTCCCACATATAATCCCATACAGAGCTAATTGTCCCTCTGTTCTTTTTCCAAATAGCTGTTGTCCTACCTGAGACATACTGAGACTAGGACAGATGAGCCTTTCCCAATATCCACTCTGGACCAGCCACCTCCTGCCTAACCAGCTATGGATGAAGCATCAACCCACTGCCCTGGCCCCTCTCACCACCCCTTGCTATGGCTGTATCTCCACAGTGTACAACTATTACTGACCATCAAGACATTTAGAACAGAATAAGAATTACATTGAGATCACATGTATATAAATACAAACAAAGATGAGAATTATTATGAGTGAATTAAGTGAACTGGGCCTGATTATTGGTCATATGTGACATTATCTCCTGTATAATCACAGTTGTATATTTTTCTTCTCTTTAAATGAAAAATCTGTTTTAAATGAAAACAAAGAAATATACAATACGATGTTGAATTGATACATTTCACTAGCCATTTTTGAACATGTGGCTAGTCTTTGACTTCATACCACTATTATGTCACATTGCCATAGGCCTACACTGCACTGTACTTCTGTGTTGTTTCCTGTGCTGGGTCACTGATGAGTGCTTATTGTATTTCTAGTAGACTTTTTTTTTTTTCTTTCTTTATGCCTGTTGTTTGATTTAAATCTTAGCATTCATTAAATATTTGTAATATTTGTAATTTAATGTAAATATGTGTACTTGTATGTACATTATGTACATATATGATGAGTGGAGCTCAGAAAATACTTATGATGGTGGAAAATGTTTTTAAATATCATAATACCACTGTTACTGTTGCCAAAATGCTCGCCCCTAGGAGCATTACGTAAATAATTTCACAATCTTTCAGTCCTGCCATTAAAGTTGCTATTTCGTTATAGACGCGACTTAAACATCTAAGTCAAGATGCCACCTCGTTTTATTAAAATGTAGAGCAGACAGAACAAGATACTAACATCACAGCCAGTTTCTAGGTAGCACGCATGCAACAAAAAATATATGTACATATATTTACAAAAGAGAAAAAGCGAAAAGAGTATCTGCTTTATAAAGAGTCGCCTACCATAAGTTGAGGAAGTAATTTGCTAATTAGAGTCTACTCACTAAATAACGCACTACCTAAGCATTCAGAAATTGTGCTCCACTCTTATGTAGGCTTGAGTATTTGAACTATTCTGCTAGTTGGACACGTTAGGGTAATTGCGCTATTACTACACAGGCCTCTGAGCACGACTCGGGCGCGTGCGTCAGCACGGAGGCAAATTACCACCAAATAACGACGTCACCAAAGCCCGCCTGGTCTCGTGAATAACGCAGAGCTCGCGCTAGCTAGCTACTTAACTTGCACCTGCGGCAATACGGATTCAACCTTACTTGTCGCAAATAAGACTGAACCGTAAGACTACAAAAACACTGGTGCATTCGACCTAATTTTTAAAGAAGTTTTAGCCACGTGTGGTTGTTGACTTCTTTTTATTAGCTGAGCCCCAGTCTTAATGACGTGCAGTGTGCATACATGTGCTGCATGATGCAAAGCTAAGGACATGTTTTAATCACAAAGAGAAAGACTGACCAACAGTTATAAGCATGAAGCACAGATTATCTCAGAAATGTTTAGGGGTGGACTGCACTTTCCCCTTGTACTACTGTAGCGATACTTTTTATAGGCAAGTGTGGTCGACCCATCTATCGCTCCATGTCTCTTTTACACGCACACACACACACACACACACACACACACACACACACACACACACACACACACACACATATATACACACACGACGCTAATGAACAAGCTAATTACATGCCATGATCCGTGACCTTCGAACCTTCAACCATAAATTAGACTAATTTACTCAAGTGTTTGCTGGCGTTAATTAATCCATAATCTGAGACACTTACTCGTTTATTACTCGTGCAGGTAAACTTACAACGATTTCCATACCTTAGTAATCAGCCAGCTATCTATTAGATGTCTGGGGAGCTACACATTCAAGTAACGTTAGCTGTCTGCTACGACTAACAGAAAGCAGTGAGAGGAAGCCCATCAACGTGACACTCACCCTTAAGTGTTTTCAAATCCGACAAATTCTGAGCGAATGCATGTTGAGAACTGCTTTGATGCTGTTAGCTATCAACCCGTTTTTCCATAAAGGGTAAATAAACGTCGGGTAGACTATTTCTCGGTGTCTTCCGCGTGGAGATACCACCCTGCCCCTTTTCGAGGATGCCTCAGAATAATTCAGCGAGTGAGGAAAACAACTACACTGACGTGCTTCCACTGCCTCTATGGAGCTACGCAGCGCAAGATGATATAAAACACAAGTGTTTTATTAGTATACAAGTTCCTTTCGAATCTTAACCAGCCAATTGGCAGTTAACCGGGAGATCTCTAGATCAATACTGTAGCTACAAACCGTTACTACATGGTAAGAATACACCTTTGCGCACGTAGCTGTAACTCACCTCAGAGCCGTAGCTGGATAAACAGGCGCAGGGGGTCCACAGCGTCTGTATTGTTCTTGCAGAGCGCTACGATTAAGTACGAGTTGGACGCACCATTCAGACTGCACTTTGCTTTGAATGTTTGTCTTGAGACCAGGGTCCAACCTCTCATTCAGCACTCCGTGACTCACTCAGTCACATGTGAAAAGATTCCGATTGAGTTTCAGAGCTTATAACGTGTCGTTTCATGGGTTTAAACAGCAGTTATCAAATACATTGTCAGGTATGCATAACCGTTGTTAATTAGAAAAATTGTGCTTAAATTGGAATTACGTTATCAAGTCATGTTGTGTTTTGCAGGTCATCACTTTTATACATAACTTGCAAAACTGCTACATCTCTGTTCATTCAAAGGCAGCCTTCTGGGTAGCCTGTCAGCGTGTGTGATAACTTCAAAAATCAAGATAAACCTTCTGTGGTTTACCGTGTATTTGTGATTGGTGTCAGCTATACAGTCTTTTATGGATTTGATCTAATACACAATTATTCTTCCTGCCACAAATCCTTAACAATGAGGGAAACATTTTGTTTGTTTGACAGCATATTCAATATATACATGGTGTACAGTTTTGCTTGTTTTGTTGTACGTGTGCACACAGACAAAAACACACATGGTTTTGAGAAAATATGAGATAATAATAGAATATATACAAACAATTCATATCCTAAAAATGCATTTGTTAATGGTAGCCTTTCTGAGAAGCTTGTTGAGGCTAACCCACCACTTTATAGCCCAGTAGCAACAAGCTAAGCATGATTTTAATGTGTGACTGCAGTGTAATGCCACTCATTGTTAGGCTATCAGTGGTGTGCTTTATATCAAGAACGTCTTGTCAAAAGAAGCAAAAGACATTCACAGGACTTTGCATTCAGTGGCAGTGGTAATAGGCTGAATAAGATCTTAGCACTCACTGTGTTGCTGTGAGAGGAAGCCATTTTCTCATATTGTGATGGGAGAATATAGGCACAGAGCCAGGTGCTGAATTCAGAGAAATTTATTCAATGACTTGCGTGCACGCTGCACAATTAAGACAACTGCAGGGACAAAACAGAGTATATATGTATTTTAACTCTCATTAATGAGGCTTTTTTTTTTGGCGATAGCATGTTTCACTTGGTATATTTACCTTTGCACTGCAATAAAGTGTTCTTTTACTTAGATACATTGTCTGCAATCAAACAAAAACAACATTAAAAAAATACATTTTCATAATAATAACTAATAAAATGATACATAGGAATAAAACAATTATAACACACCATAAATAAAAGTTTTTTTTCACCCACTTATAAAAGCTTGCAAAGTCATTCTGTTTGATATACATTATTGCAGTAGGCTATGCTATTTAATGAAAACATAAGATTTAGATATATCAAATATGGTTGTTCTATATCTCATTGGATGTGCTAAAAAGTTAGTGTCTGTACATTTGTGTTTATTTTTCCAAAATAACACTCTTTTGTGGAAAATGTTTTTTTCATATTTCTGTGATCTTGTTAATGAACATTGCTGAAATAACCCTATTGCAGCACTGAACATGCAGCTATCCTCTGAGGCAATTCACCCACATATCTGAATTCTAGTCATTCTAATCATAATTAATGGACAATGTTGCTGTCCAAAGGAAATTCTAGTTTTTCATGAAATAACAATGTATAAAAATGTTCAAAACAGCAATGTTAGTGGGGAAATAATAGTCATTTTAAAGTAAGAACATTACCTTTTCATGTGCTAATGCTATTTTTTCTTGAAAACTTGTATTTTCTGTATTAACTAAAGATCTAATGAAGATGTATGTCAGGTGTATCCTTAACCTCATTTAAATGTAAACAGTGGCTTTTGATATGGTTAAAAGAGAAGAAGTTATGTCCCATACCATAGATATAGGGTATGACAGCTGCATAAAATATTGCAATGAAGAACTCCAACTCTGACCAAGCAGGAAACTCATAAGGGCTAAACCTTAGGTGAAGAATCAGAAACAAAATGCAGTCCATCTGGAAGGTGGCCATTGCAGCTAGGATGCCGTGGGTACTACGATGCAACACTTCGGTGTGCTCATGATGATGGTGTGCAGTGTTTGCTGGCTCTGAACTCTGATGTGCCTCCACAACTTTTTGCTGGACTGTTAAAATCTTGATCATTTGGAAACTTGTCCATGTGACAATGAGGAGGGGCAAAATATAACAGAACACAATAAATAGGTGCTTGTAAAAAAAACTGAAAGTTAGACATAAGCCCTTTGGACACTGAAAAAAATCTGGCGGGCAGTCTGCAGTAGTGAAGTTGTTCATGCTCAAATCTGGTTTTACCATGTAAGTGGGCACACATATGAGCAGAGATATCACAAAACACCCTGCACTGAGCCCGATGGCAAATGCCATGCTGTCCATGAAGATGGGTGTAATCACTCGAATGGCAGCATTGTGCAGCTTCTGATAGCGATAAATCCCAATAAGCACAGTGAAAAAGATGCTGGCAACATCTCCAGAGATGGTCATGAACTTCAATGTACTGCAGGACCAAGTACTGATGGTGTGTGCAGAGTTAAGAACAATGATGTCATAGATGTCCACAGTTATAATCACCTCGAGGTTAGAAGCAGCAATTCCAAGCAGAAAGACTTCAAATGTCTTCAGCCGTGTCAGACGGAGGATTGAAATGATCAAGATTGTATTTCCGACTACACCAATGACAGAAACAATGATCCTCAACACCAGAATTCCAAAGACGAGCTGCTCCATCAGTCCCTGCACAAAATGCTTGAGTTGCAAAGTCACTGCCAATCTTCACCCTGCTGCTCCAGTATGATTCACTGCAATTAGTTCTTTTGTCTGCCCCATTCATTTTTCTGCCTGAGTGAATCAGAGAATCTCTGATGTCAGGAAACAAACTCTTACTGGCTGCTCACTGGTTAATTGGGGGCTGAGAAAAGGCTGAAGGACCTAGAGGCTTGGGATTCATGTAATTGATGCCTTGGAGCTTTGTCATCTTAAGAAAGGAAATTTAATTTTTTCCATAAGGATTTGCATTCTTTATTCAGCACTAAACAGATGATTGACATCAGTGGAATTAACCGAGACCCCAGATAAGTATCACACATCTGAGGTATGTCTTGGGGAGACTGAAATTTAGCCGTTTCCCTCAGTTTTCAGTAGCAGTGCTGCAAGTGATGATAATACTATGGCACACTGGGGCTTGTGAAAAAGAACAGGCTATACCTGAGCAAAGTTTAAATGTTAATTTGCATATTTAAATTTAGGTTTTCATTTTGAGGAAATCCTATTGCCTACATTTTCCAATTAGGTGGAGGAGCAGCACGTCGGCATGTTAGAGTGACTCCAGTAATGTAAGAGACATGTACAAAGACAACTTACTGATTAAACTGTTAAAAATGATGAAATCATTAACAGCAAAACGACGTGTTGTCTTATCCTTGAAGTGTGACCTCATGGAGGGGAGGGGGTTATTATTGCAAATCCTGAATGTGACCTAACGTGCTATTCTTTAAATGTTAGAGAAGGGAGTGCTGTAGATAAATGTATGCAGACAAAAAGGCTTATACTAAAGGACATTTAGCTCTTGGCTCAAAGGAAAGATGGTCAAACTCAAAAATGACCGTTTATACTGCGTAGCCTACTGTGTAGTAATTTTCCACATGCAGCCAGTCATTTTTAGGAAAGTTCGCAATTCCTTGTTCTAGGTTGCTTTCGATCATCTTTACTTCTTCACTTACCACTGTTTACTCTCCATACCATGCCAACCCGAACTAAACCAGGGCTACGAGAATTCACACTGCCCAAGAATCAGTGGAAGCCAATAACGGGTGTATGTTCATGATTTGATCGATGTCCGTGGTTAAAAAATTGAGTAAACAAATGGGCAGCCTTATTCTTGAGTTCGGGCCTATTTATTTTGCCTTTATTTGCCGCACAAAAGAGGCTAACGTTAGCTTAGCCTCCAGCATGTACCCATACAGTTGTGCATGGACTTTGATGAGTTTATTTTATAGCCTACATGTTGGCGAAGGCTGAGTTACATTTAGCGTACTAGATGCATCAAATACGTGAATAGCTGAATGTAAATATCAATAGTTTACAATGATCAAGTAGCAACATGTTATTGTCATTTCACCATTCTGAACACACCAGATACGTGTGCGCTGTTTTAGCTGTGGTGCCTAAAATCTAACTTCAGTTATGTAATGGGCTGTTTAAGATATGGATGGTATGGTTAAGATATCGATAATGCAGTGTGATCATGGAAATATCTCAAATAGAGATTTCAGGCTCATGATGACCACGGTACTTAGAGACATGAATACAAATATTAAATAAAATGGTATTACGATTAACTTGCAACCTGTGTACAGTTTATTAGGGGTAGCTTGTGCCATCGTTAAATGTGCCGCTCTTATATAGGTACCCTGCATTGATTAAATTGCAATTCAATAAGTAATCGATAAATGCAGAAACCCCTCTCCGTTTCGGGGAGCCTGCGCGGTCGCGCGCCGCCATGGTAGCCCCTACGTCACACTCTCGCAGCCCCGCGTGCTACAGCTGACCTGAAAGCGCTGGTGCCCCGCGCGACCGACCGAACCAGAAATCAAAGGCGCGAGGAGCAATCTGCTCGAGCTCAACTCGAAACCCTCGACAAAAGGCACGTAGGCAACAGCCGGCACGCGCGTCGTCAGGCAGGCGTTTCCTCGTGAGGTTTGCAACTGGCACGTGAATTCAGAAGTGGACCGAGGACAGTCCCGCTACCGGTCACGTCCGTGTGGACAACACGCGCCATCGTGGACGGGGTGCACGCGCCTCTCGGGGTTTTTTTTCCTCTCCAGTCGCGCGCAGTAGCCGCGAGCTAAAGCGCTCGTGCTCCATTGGTGAGTTCGTGTTCCTCGTCGAAGTTGTTGATCTTTGTGCAGTTTACTTGCAAAACTCTGGCGATGTTCCGCGCTGTGGCGGCGTCTCTGAAAGTGGCGCTTTGGGACGATTCACCGGAGCACAAGCGATTCGCGTATTATTAGACCGCGAATTTACTTAAACTATGACTTTTGAGAAGATCACTTAACGTTAGCTTCGGGGAGAGTTAGCTAGCTAGCTTCGGTTTGTTCGCAGCTGACCTGCTAGCGCGTAACATGGCGACTAAAATAACTAGTTATTTTAGAGAAGAGTGCTCGTGTCTGAAAAATACCAACCATAATTATTAAGCATTATTTTTTTGTGTAACGAGTTTTCACTTGTCTTAATGTTTTGCATTAAC
This sequence comes from Brachyhypopomus gauderio, assembly GCF_052324685.1. Taxonomy (NCBI): domain Eukaryota; kingdom Metazoa; phylum Chordata; class Actinopteri; order Gymnotiformes; family Hypopomidae; genus Brachyhypopomus; species Brachyhypopomus gauderio. The sequence goes on from NC_135219.1 coordinate 7,793,740, forward strand.
CCGTTCTAAGGATCGTCGACTAAGTTTACTGTACAGTCGTTAGCTAGAAATAGGTAGCTAGGTAGCTAATGTCTAAAGTTAGGCTGTACGCGTGGGCTTAATAAGTACGTAACTTTAATATACATACTTATTAGTAGCCAACTACTATATCTAGGTTTGTTTATGTTCTTGCTATCTAACGTTAAAAAAATCGATATATCTTGTTTAAACACTGATGTGTGTTCTTTTGAGATTGATTTATCGTGTATTACGGGAAGCTTTCGGTTGTATTTAAATTGTGTAAGCTTTCCGGAAGACTTCGTTGGTAAAGTTAACGATGCTCTTTGTAGGCGTGGTTATGATCGTTGCCTTTGGTAACGTTAACTAACGATTCTCTGCTTTGTGGGCGTGGTTAAGATCGTTGCCTTCGTTGGTTAACTAACGATACTCTGCTCTGTAGGCGTGGTTAAGATTGTTGCCTTCGTTGGTAACTTAACGATACTCTGCTTTGTGGGCGTGGTTAAGATTGTTGCCATCTGGTAACGTTAACTAACGATACTCTGCTCTGTAGGCGTGGTTAAGATTGTTGCCATCGTTGGTAACGTTAACTAACGATACTCTGCTTTGTAGGTGTGGTTAAGATTGTTGCCTTCGTTGGTAACGTTAACTAACGATACGATGCTCTGTAGGCGTGGTTAAGATTGTTGCCTTTGTTGGTAACGTTAACGATACTCTGCTTTGTGGGCGTGGTTAAGATTGTTGCCTTCGTTGGTAACGTTAACTAACGATGCTCTGTAGGTGTGGTTAAGATTGTTGCCTTCGTTGGTAACGTTAACTAACGATGCTCTGTAGGTGTGGTTAAGATTGTTGCCTTCGTTGGTAACGTTAACTAACGATACTCTGCTTTGTGGGCGTGGTTAAGATTGTTGCCATCTTAACTAACGATACTCTGCTCTGTAGGCGTGGTTAAGATTGTTGCCTTTGTTGGTAACGTTAACGATACTCTGCTCTTTAGGCGTGGTTAAGATCGTTCCTTTAGTTGGTAACTTGAAAGATCATTTCCATCATAATCTGAAGTCACAATTAAATATATGATTTATATAAAAACCAATAAAGTTACAACTTTTTTGTGGACAAAACATTTTCTCTTGATTTTAAATAAATATTTGATAAAAAAATCTAGGATACACACATTTAATACAACACTGATGCAGTATTCTACAGTTTGATTAAACTGAATACGTTTGCCGCAAGTAGACGTTGAACTTAAATATTGGTAAAACATTCTTTTTGAATAGAACATACTCTGTATTCTATGCCCAAGATTATACCTCAGTACTCTTGTTTCATACGTTTTCATTCAGTGAAGGTAAAATTTTGTCAGATAAACAAGTCTATTTCTCTAGTATATTTAATATGAGTATGTAGAGGATAGATCTAAAGTAGAGGTTTAACACATTTTGCATGGCAGCTATTTATTAATTGATTAGGTTTCAGTACAGTCACTGGGAGATTGTTGGCAGTCACACTTACATTTGGGTAAGGAGTTCACCATTCCTGAAGTCTAAAACATTCATTTTGCAAATGAGGTTTTGGTGCATTGGCACTAGCTTGTGTGGCTGAGCATTCATATTTAACAAATAATTTTTTTTGAATGATGTGGCATGACTGGCTGCTAAATGCCGTAAATGTAAAATGCAGTTGTATTTGGTTATGATATTGTGGTAGGGCTGGACTGTTTGTGAGCTCTTAATTTATTTAGTGGAATTGTCTGACTGTAATTTAGTTCAGGCTTTTCTCTTCACTTAAAGGTGACTTCCAAGGTGATGAATAACCTTCTTTTTTTATATACCCTTAGGATGCTTAAAGAACAAAGATTGCAACTAGGGTAAGGGTATTTTTCCTGAATTGGATCTATCCCTTAAGATTGCATACAGCATGGAAGATGATGGCAATGCAGTCATTTGGCAAAGGACAAAACTTGCTGATGAAAAGGCCTGTGTAGCTTCTATTCGACACTCAGTGTCTGGTATTCTAAAGCCAGGCAAAACTGACGGGTCTAGCAAAAATCAGGCTGTTGTTTCATTGACCACAGAGATGGACCAACTGGCTGCTATGTTTCCTGCACCGTCAACTAAAAGCTCTACAGCGAGTAGTTGCACAGGAAGTAACATCACAGCCAGTCTGGAGAATGATTCCGTTTGGAGTCGGTTTCACAGCTTGGGCACAGAGATGATCCTCACGACACAAGGCAGACGCATGTTTCCCTGCTGTCGTTTTAAGCTGAGTGGTTTGGATCCTGAACGAAAGTACCACCTGATTATGGATCTCATGCCTTTAGATAATTTCACTCACAAATGGAATGGAAAAGCATGGGAGTCCGCTGCGTTGGGGGAGCCAGATGTGCTTGTTCGGATGTGTGTTCACCCAGAGTCCCCTGCCCTGGGTAGACAGTGGATGGAGAGCCCTGTGTCCTTTTACAAGGTGAAATTAACCAATAACCCCATGGACCAAGAGGGCTGTCTGATTTTGCAACCAATGCACCACTACCAGTCGCGACTTCACATTGTTCCTGCTGATTCAGGCTTAGAAGAGGCCTGTTCACTCGACAGCCATGATGTTAAGACATTCACTTTCCCTAAAACGGCGTTCTACGCAGTCACGAGCTATCAAAATCCGCAGATCACCCAGCTGAAAATCGACTGTAACCCTTTTGCAATGGCCTTTAGAGAAGACGGCCAGAGCATTCGTTTACTTCAAGACAAACTCAGGCTCTGCTCTCCCGGTGGTCCACGCTCACATTCTGCCGTTCTGGGTGTGAATAGAGCCTCCAGTGACCAAAGACAAATGAACACATTGAAGAACGGAGCTTCACCTTGTGTTGAAGACTTCAGGTATTTAGTATCCTGATTTTTTTCACTCTCCCCCCCTTTTTTTATTTATTACAGCACTTTCTGACTCTGGAATGTGTGGAACTTGTATCTTAATTCTTCTTTTATTTGTCCTATAACTCAGCTGCTATACAGAGTTAATATGATCAGTGTATATTATCTCTGTGATCTATGTTAATTAGCAGTTTGCTGTTTGCTACAGTTCCACTGTACTCTGGAATGTCCAATGACTAAAGCAAATAAATCTATTTTTGGAAGTATTAGAAATGTAAGTCTAAAATAGTTTAATTATTGTATCGGTGTGTTTGTTTATGTTTCCTTTTGAAATGTGAATATTTTTCTCACGTTTTCTATTGCAGCATGAAATGTTCTTATCCAGAATCACTGTCAACTAAAGGTGAAGAGGGGATCTTAACAAAAATAAGGAATGCTTCAAGATGCACGAATAGTGTTGCTTTACGCAAAGAGGATGTGATGAATAGCAGAGGCAAGGAAGTAGTCAAGCGCCACCCGATGGAGCGAGCAATGCATGAGAATGTAGCTCCTTTGGTTGTTGAAACGGTCTCCTTAGCACAACCCCCACAAGCTGCTGATGGACCTGTTTCTTCTGTCATCATTGCTGAAAGTTTAAAATTTGCCCCTAAGGATACAGTTGGATCTCAAATAAGCTGTGCACATGGCGTGTCGCCTACCGAGTCGTCCATGGCTGTTGAGGTCCCTCGGTACCAGGAGCAGGTGAAGCTGAAAACTGCTGCTGTTTCTCCTCCCGAACTGCGATCCCTTAACAGCGGTCGAGGTGTCAAGCGCGGCACACGGCCACCTTTTATGCGCAGGCGTTATCGGAGGGGCAGGAAACCAAAGGCGGCATGGAGGTCAGCAGTCAGGTGTTCACAAGCCCCTCCCCCTGCTGTGACATACCCTGAGGTTTCCTTGCAGCCCGACCTTGAAGATGTGGAAGGAATGCTGTTTGTGTCTTTTGCTGCAGAGGTATGATAATGCCTGTGTACTCCTGAAAACACCTTGTTCTTGTGTCCCATAAATGCCTTGCTTAATCTTTCTTAAATGTGACCCATGTAAAGATACTTGTTTGTAATCTATATATAGTGTATACTTCTACTGCTACTATTCTTATTATTTTATATGTATATATTTTGAGCGGACGTTTTGTCTGTCCGAAGGAAGCCTTAAATGTGCAAGTTCAGAACATTGAGCATGTGGAAACATCTCTACATCCACAGTCTCAAGATCAGAACGTGGAGCATGTGGAAACATCTCTTCATCCACAGTCTCAAGATCAGAACGTGGAGCATGTGGAAACATCTCTTCATCCACAGTCTCAAGATCAGAACGTGGAGCATGTGGAAACATCTCTTCATCCACAGTCTCAAGATCAGAACGTGGAGCATGTGGAAATATCTCTACATCCACAGTCTCAAGATGAGAACCAATTAGATAATCATGAAACTGCAGGTATGTTGTCAAGTGTTTTTCTGCCCTCTTTCTATTTCAGACAAATGTTATGGATGTTGCCATAACCTTTTAAAATTATTCTATGCAAATCAAAGATTTATCAAAATTGTGCAAATCTATCCTTGGATATATACAACTGTAAATCTAATGAATTTATTTCTAATATGGTTTTATGACATACACAACACTCAACAAGCCTAATTGAATGGTTATATATTTTTTGCACTTTTTGCATATATGCTAATAGGATATTTGCATAGCCGTTTGCAACTCTGTGACTCATTTATCTGTGGCAAAAGATACATATCTGTAATGTAATATCATTTTGTGACATTTCAGTACTTTTAGTAACATGAAGTTTTAATACGTTTTTTGCTATTGCCTGTTAGCCACATTTCTGTGTGAGTAGAGCCAGATAGGATGGGAAAGGAAAATGTATGTGTGACTTTAAAATGGAGCGTTATGTTGGTTTGTTATTATGGTAACATCTGAGCTCATGTTCTAAAATGCACAAAAGAAAAAAATGCTGGTGTTTCTTTTGTTACCCCAGATGTTGGTGTTTCTGTGGAAGAGAGACTTCTGAAACTGCAGAGCAGTTTACTTCTTCACCTGACACAGCAGAAGCACAGACAGGTTATTCACCCAGTCCTACAAGAAGGTTTGTAGCAAAGGTGTGGGCCTTGTCTCTGCTCTGTAGATGTACTGGTGTTCTAAAGAATGAAGTATATTTAATACATTTACATCTACAGTTGGCATGAAATTGGGCCTCCTGGATCCGTTGGTGGGCGTAGATTTGCAGTATCTTGGTGTGTGTTTACCGCTACCCCCACCTGTTTACAACGGCCTGGATGAAGTGACCTCCAAATGCCTGACATCACCTTGTGGTGAGATTAAAATAAACAAAGTGGTTTTCATGACAACATTTTTGATGGGTCATAATGTATTAAGGGCATAAGGCATTACAATAGTACTGGGCGATATACAGATACTGAAAGTCAGTTTCGATATATTTTTTGATCAGTTTCCCAGCCCTACATTAGTATCACAAAACTGTAGTTTATGCAGATTTCAGAATCTCAATGGTTCCTGGTTCTTGTGTAGATGCAGCTGGTTCTTTTGTGTCTCGGACTGGCAAAACGAATGACCCCACCAAGATAAAAGGCTGGAGAGACAAATTTAAAACCGGACAGAGTACACCTGAAGGTACGGGATTATTCTTCCTTTGACATTGTACATGTGATCTACTCAACACAATGTGTTCATAATTGTTGTTTGAGTGAAAGGCTTTACATTTAAATTTCTGCTTCTGACTAGGTCTGAGGAACAGTTCAGCATTCTGCAGTGACATGCTGGATGAGTATCTTAGGAATGAGGTCCCAATCACTGAACGTGTTGCTGTGTTATCCAAGAGTTCTACGCTTCCTGTTTCTTACCAGCTTCCGTCTAAGAGCAGCAGTTATGTGGTCACTCTGGATAGTGTACTTAAGAACCGATCTGCACTGCCCAACAAGACCCACTGCAATGCTCCAAAAAAGACCCTGCCCGTGTCTTCATTTAGGCGGTCTGCGAGAAATTTGGTGCGATTTTCAACAGGGCCTCAAAATAAAATGCTTGGAAATAAGGGTAAACGCAATAATTTTGAGCACTCCCTTCAAAACCACCCACGCTCGTCATTTCCAGTCACCGCTTCCACTGGTCCCCAATCCACACCAGTTGGAAAGAGGAAACGCGGCCGGCCTCGACGGAGCGAGAAGCCCAGTGGAGAAAACCAGGCCGTGGTTCCCGTTAAAAGCCAGGCCCAGATCTTACTGCAGCGTTTGGAGGAAGAGGCATTGTTTCAGGGCAAAGTCCATACATACATCACCAACAAGAGGGCAACATTTGCCCTCAATTCACTGGTTACATCCCAGGTAGGCCAGATATCTAGGATTCTACCTTTTGGTGTGTTGTTTGTAAAGAAAGTAGCAGTCAGCTCTAACTTTTATCGTCATTGTTTTGTTGAACTTGGTTTTTTTTTTAATTATTATTATTAATTTCCAGAGATCAGTGAGGAAGACCAAGGTTAGCATGCTGCAGCATAGTGAAGATGCGTGTACTATGGACTTCTGTCGTTTGGGCTGCATCTGTGGTAGCTTGCACAGGGCGATCCGAGGGCCCATTCACTGCCGGCGGGTGGAGTGCATGTTTGACTGCAGCTGTTTCAAACACAAGGTCTTTCTGGTCCACCCTTCAAGAGAGCCTCGCATTCGGCAGGGCAAGAGAAAAGCAATGATGGCTTTTTGTGAGTCTCCTTTTATTAGCTAGAAAACTAATGCACTTAGAAGGACATGCTCTGTCTTTACAGTCCTTAAATAAATAAACAACCAACCTAACCCTGCCTTGATTTTGGTCTTTGCTGCTGTAGTATGTATTGAATAAATGTAAGATCTGTTTATCATTGAAAGCCATCACAGACCCAGAGAAGGAGCCCAGGCCCCCGCCTGCTCTCAGTGTCGGCAGCATGTGGAAGAGGAGGCGTGCGGAGCATGATCCGGAGCCCTTGTTCGTGCCCGAGTCTGCGCTGTGTCATAAATTACCACCTCGTTTGCGTATTCCACGTCCCAATCCTCAGGTGAATGATGCCTTGAGTTACTTTTTATTTATTTATTTATTTATTTTTTGGGGAAAATGAATGTCGATTGTGAACGACCATTGTATGGTAGTGCATATGGTAAGAATGCATGTTGAAATGAGTGCTAATTTAGAGTTTGATACAGTATGTGTAATCCTTCTTTTGTTGTTCTGTTTGGTCACAGATACGCGATGAGGACAAAGATCCTGTGTACCTGTATTTTGAGAGCATGATGACATGTGCTCGTGTAAGAGATTACAAGAGTAATCCACCTCCTCAGTTTCATATGTTGCTATCCAAAAATAAGAAGCAGGCAGCTAAAAAACATGTAAGTAGAATGACTTTGGGATATAGTTCTTTGAATACATTGATGCGTTTTAGGAACTCTTGAGTGACCTGGTGTTCTTTCTCACTTCCAGAATCATTCTTTTGAAGGCTCACCCACCAATCAAAAGAGAACAGGTCGGTGTTTGACTTTATTGCATTGCTTCTGTACATAATTGTGCTAGACGTAAATTATACCTAAAGATTTTGGGAAAATGTTTTTGGTTAGACTGCTTCCCATGCAATCCCGATTTCCATTCCTATGGAGTATTTAATAAAATGTGTTGTTGTAGGTTCCACTTTTAAGGCAGACAATTTCTAGATTGATTGCTCAGTAATAACAGATATAAGGTTAACGTTTGGAGGGTGAAACTTCTTCAACATTGTCTCCTCACCACAGGGGCTGCAGAGCTCCTTGAAGCTGTGACGGTTGCAGCCAAGGCAGGGGAACCTGAGCCCACTAAACTGCTGGAGATCCAGTCTGAGTGTAACTGGGAACCTAATCGGAACTTTGTGCTGAGTGCCCTGTTCACACGTATGAGGACCGGTCAGCTCCTGGAGTCCTTCTGGTTGGGGATGTACAGAGTGAAGCTGTTGTCCACCAAAGTGAAGAAAGGGGGGAGCTGCTCCACCATCACCTACACTGTGTGCATCTCTCTTCCTGAGGAATCGGAATCGGAGGCGGGGGAAGACCTGCGGCCGGCAGTAAACACAACAGAAACCGATGATTCAAAAGCCAGTGAAGATCAAGCTGAAAAAGGTAACGGCATTGCTGGAAACGTAAAGAACATTCAGATCTGGGCTAAAACGATTCCCATTTTATAGGACATTGGGCAGTTACATACGATCTTGAGCATAAGGGACAGTTTTTAAATAAGTGTTATTTGAATTGACCTTTCACACAGTGTCAGCTGAACTTATTTGTGGCAGCAAGAGCCTCGTCGGTCTGGAACAGCAGGCGCAGACGCCTGCGCAGACGCCTGCGCAGACGCCTGCGCAGACGCCTGCGCAGAGGCCTCTAACGCTGTTCCAAACGCCCCCTCCTGCTGCCTCTGCGGGGTATCTCAAGGCTGACAAGAAGAAGATTGGAAGTTCTGGTATTGGGCTGATTCAGGTCAGTTACGATCAGTTTTTTTTATTTACCTTTTTAAAATATTACTAATTATATAAAATAACTGTGGAACTGAACTAAATCCTCACATACTTATGTGTGCGTGTTGCAGGTGAATGGCAAAATATACAATCAAGCAAAGCTGCTGATGGGGCAAATGGGGGTCTTGCATCCAGCGAATCGTTTTGCAGCTTTTGTCACTGGAAGGCTCCACCCCCAGCCTCGAGAGCAACCTCAGGTTGCAGCTGACATGCCCAAACCCTGTTCTGCCATAGCCCATGTCATGGCTGATGCTGTACCCGAAGAGATGAGCACTCCAAAGCTAACTCCCTCAACTTCTGATGTAGTTAGACCTGCCCCTGCCCCTGTCCCTGCCCCTGCCCCTGCCCCTGCCCCTGCCCCTGCCCCTATCTCTGTCCCTGCCCCTGCCCCTGTCCCTGCCCCTGTCCCTGCCCCTGTCCCTGCCCCTGCCCCTGTCCCTGCCCCTGTCCCTGCCCCTGCCCCTGCCCCTGTCCCTGCCCCTGCCCCTGCCCCTGCCCCTGTCCCTGCCCCTGTCCCTAAAACATCTGGATCAAATCTTAGTCCATTGAGTGACATTGCTAAACTTGTGGGTAAGTTTCTTGTGCGTAATTGAAACAAAGTATTTTGATCTAAACTGCCCAGAATCTCTGAAATAGTTTAAAAACAGCAAAATGCTTATTTGACTTTGCAGTGCCAAATTAATGTTAATGTGATGGTTTTTTTTTACAGTTATCACGACATCTCCTCCATTATGCTCCTAGGATTATGTGCTCTATGTTAAACAGAAATATGGTACTTCAATAAATCTGTAGGAATGTATACTGCTATAAAAGGTGTAATTGCATTATAACTTGCTTTTAAAGGAAATGCTTGTATCCTAACTACTGCAAACCTGAGCACTGTGAAGCTTAAGGGGGATTGACCGCGCATGTTTCTTTTAGACCACATCACATGTTTGAAGGAGAACAGTCTCATGGCACCTCTGGCTCCTGCCTGTAGTCAACGACCTGTTGTACCCGATGGCTCCAAATTTCTTCTTGTACCACTTCCATCCCCTGGAGGTACTGCTCCACATTCAGCAGAAACATCTCCAAGTGTTGTCCTTCCACCTGGGCAGCCAGTGGTTCTGCAGCCTATAACAGGAATGCCTGGCTCAAACTTCTTCTGTCATTTAAATGGACAAGTGATCAAGCTGGTGCCCATCAGTCCAGGACCCACCAATCCCCAAGGGGCCTGCTCTCACAGCGAAGGTTGGTGTTCTTTTACGCTTTCACTCTCGTCATTGTATGTCATCTTTAAATCTTTGCGATAACTGAATTGGACAATTTTTTTGAATCAGCTAAGCCTATTGAGCTCTGTATGTGAACACACCCGTTATTTTATTTGGAGGAAATTACATTAAACAGAGGAGGAGCTTATTTATTGGGCTAAAAGAAACAATTCTGGATAAAAGAAATATCCTGTGTAATTTAACTTGCAACTAGTTATAAGACAGAAGAGGAGCTGTGACAAACTGATACAAAAATGCACAAATTATTTAAGAACCCTAACCCTAGGGAAGGTTTTATGATTTCTGATCTTAAGGTCACCCAAATGGTGAAAACTAACATCTATGCTAGTTGCACACAATTGTTCAGCAAAACAATTCTACAAATTCCAAGGCTATGGAATATTATTAATGGTAAAACATGGGTAGTTCGTATTTGCAAATTTAATTTCAAAGTGGAAATAATTTACCATTGTTTATCTTGAAGCTTTCTGGTTCAGTTTTGAATTCAAAGTAGGAAAGCCATTGCAGATATTATAGATGCTTACCAGTACATTCAACTATGTTGTGTAGTTTTGTTCATTTTGTGTCAAACGTCTGATAATACTGACTTTAGCATTATGCCAACATTATACCTAAAAAAAAAAGTTTTTATTCAGCATTCAAAGTGGTTTCAAAAATAGTTAAATGCTTGGTTTTTTTACAGTCAGCTTCTTGTGGCCTCCCATATACCCCTACAGGGAATTTCCAGGATGTAATTTTTGTGTCATCTAACTCCAAAACCAAGTATACGACAGAACACTAAACCTTGCTGACCTTCTCTGAATGCTGAGTAAAAGTTTTTTGAGGTTTTATTGCTGGAGTATATCTGTAAGAACTGAATATGGTGTCTGAAGATCAGACATGTCTGCAAAGCAGAGTACATTGGGGTTGGGTTTTTTTTTTCTTGGGACAATGGAAGCCAGTAATTATTTTTGCTAAAACACAAACCAAGAAATTATCTATTTACCTTTTATATAATATTTTTTTGATTTTTGCTTTTATTGCATTTTCAAATAATACTTAATTATTACTTAGTCTATGTTTGAATTGTTGCAAATTGGTAAAATGCAGTCAATTTGACTATTATAAAAACTGTACATAGTGAAGGTTAACTTCATTATTTTGTTGTGACAACTGTGTATTTTGGTTATTAAAACATTTCCCTTTTCCCTTTGTTTTAAATCACTATACAGGTACCACACCACAAATTATACAAAAAGCTGCTGACACAAGCCTGCCTAAAAACACTACAAATATTCGAAAACCTTTGAAAGCCAGTCGTGCTATAAAACCATCACCCAAGCCTTTACCAACCATTGCACCTAAAGTACTACCTCCGTCTGTAATTAGTGTCATTGACATTGGCAGTGGCACACCAGCCTTTAATAAACAGCTTAGTTTTCCAGCTAAAATGGGAACCGTTTCCATCCAGATACGTCCACCTTCTGTTGAGGACAAGCGTGTAGGTTCAGAGCAAAGTGTTAAACCTCCTGATTCCTGTAATAGTGCTTCTTCTACTTTGGTACTTCCTGGAGGCTTCACTCTCATTAAATGTCCAATAGGGATGCACCTTCCTGTACCTCCAGCTATTCCTGCAGGTGCTCCCTCTGCTAGTCCTTTTGCAGTTGAACTGCCACACAGTGATGACTGTACGGAGAAACCCATTTCACAGAGTTGCTCCCCTGACGCTGAACAAGGCTGCAAGGCATCAGAAAGCTGCACTAGTCCACTTAATCTAGAAACAAAGGGAGATGCCTTGTGCCGTGGAAATAATCCTCTGACTGTAGGAAGTCTTAAAGAAGAGAGCGATATAGAAACAAACATGGAGTCAGTAGATTCCAGTAAGGCACCAGCTCATGTGAACTATGACTGGGTACCAGAAGGAGCTGAGAGGATAATCGCAGATAATGATTGTGAAACAGAACATGGGAACTTGGATGATTGGCCACCCAAAGGAGCAGAGCGAGTTTTGTGGATAGATGACTCTACTTCCGATGAAGAGAATGAGGATTTAAATAAACAGGTTAATAAGAATTCTGATACTCTGTTTGGAGACCAAATTTGTGCCGAAGCTACTGATTTGAATCCCACTGCAACAACAGGAGCTAGTAATGTTAATTCCAGTGCCTGTGATGAAGGTCCTCTTGAGTATAAACTTTCATGTGAAAGGACTGAGACTTCAGAAAGCTCCCATATTAGTTTACTAGCTGAAGTAGATGATGAACAAAAAAATGACCAATGGAAACCAGTAGAAATCTGCCTCCCATCTAGTGACCAAGAAACGACACACAATGAGCTATTTGTAAATGAACATGATTTCCAACATGCAAATAACGGTGCCCAAATGCCAAACTCGAATAGTTCCTCCATTCTTCCTAAAAATGAGTTCACTAATGAGCCAGCACAGACTTTGCCATTGACTCCCCCTAACGTGAGTGAACAAATTCTGGCTCAACAAAATGCTCCTCCAATTCTCATTAAAATTGAGCCATATAATGAAGCAATACAGAAAGATATGGATGCTAACCCATCTGATGGTGAACAAGGGCTTCTCTTTGAAAAAAGCTTCTCGGATATTAATAAAATTCAACCTAATTGTGATCAGACACAGAAAAATGCTCCTTCCACCCATTTGGACCAGATACCTGAAAGTAATTCTGGGGTTTTCATTAAAATAGAACAATACGTTGACCCACCACAGACCAACTCGTGTTCCAGTAATTCTGACATCACTGTAAAACAGGAGTCCAACAATGATCAAACAACAACAGTAATTTCCAGCCACTCTGTCAGCAGACAAGGTTTGGACTCAGAAAATGATTCACAAATTTGCAATAAGAAGGAATTGTGTGATTATAATCCAGTACAAACTGAATCAATAGTTTCTGCTTCTCCCAACAAAACTGACAGTGAAGATGATATAGACATTGATGGCGATGTTCCATGTCTTTTATTGGAGGGTCAGACATTAGCAACCAATGTTGCACCTACAGAACATCTGCCTAATGTGGACTCAAGGAAAACGGACCCAAAGAGGCTTTCTGATCAAACTATTGTTACAGTGCCCACGGAGAGGAATGAGGAGCCCCATGAATTCAGTACGCAGTCAAACAAATGTACTTGGATGCCTGGAACAGCTGAAAATGTTCAAAGCAACGTAGTTTCAGAACCAGAGCACCATACGGACTGGAGCAGTGAATGTGATGATGAGGATCTGAGTTCTGAGATGGACACCGATGAGGAGGATTCAAGTGAGGAGGATGAGGACTTGAGCAGTTATGAAGAGTATTCCACTGAATATACATCTGCTAGTGACAGTGGGACAACAGAGGACAGTGTAAGTAATTTAATTCCAAAAGTATTTAATCCTCACCCTCCTGACCGTGATAACATATTTTCCTCATAATGACCTCGAATCCGTGCAAAACCTTGAAAACGCGAGCTAAAGTTGTCTAAATTGTTTTTTAATTTCTAGGAAGACGTTTTCAGTGAAGATGGCAATGTTAACATTGAACATCAGAGAGAGATTAACAGTCAGAGAAAGATTAACAGGATAAAACATAAAGTTCCATACAATAAGTAAGACACACAACTGAACCAATGCATTGGTGTTATTGCATAGAACACTTCGGTATTATGATGGTCACTGAATATTGGCGATTTCCCCCACCCCTGTAATATGTGCTAATAACACTTTACCATTTTCTCTGAATCATCTTTATACAACAGGAATGCAAAGAGAGCAGCTCAGTTTAGAAAACAGGTGAGACTGTATAGATGCGCTTGGATAAAACATAGACTATATGTCATCTTTTTGTTTATTTTTTTCCCCTTAACATTTTTATACTGAATAATTTACAGATGCATGCGAAAAGAAATGCAGATCTAATATTTTGTTTTATATTTTTACAGTTTGACACAATGAAGATTCTGCCAGCACGTGTGCTAGCAAAGCGTCTAAATCACAATGAGCAGGAGCGTGTTCGCCGAAATGACCTGCAGCTGTCCTTCATTTCACTGAAGAGAGCGTTGAACGTTGGGGAGTTAACCAAGATGTGCAAACATGACATTCTCGTTCAGGTTGGCAACTTGGCAACATTATTCTAATACTGTAATACTTAGAATGATTCATCTAGCTTTTAATTAATGGTAACTTGCTAACTATGGCTTGGCTGGACACCATTTACAGTACTATTAGGACTAGATTATGGGTTTTTGGACATGTCTGATATGGGGGTGACTATTTAATGTAATACTTAATGTGAGTCTGTATGTAACGCTAGTAAACGCTTCCTTGAGTGCCTCCGTGCTGGAGAAAAACTCTTTGTCCTTGAAATATTAAGGAAATGTTTGAGGGCCATGGCAGTTGGTGCTGGATTAAAACAACCTGTTTCTAATGGGTATTGTAAAGTAGGCCGTAGTGCACAGCCATAGTGCACAGTTAGGAAATTTCCTTACATGGGGAAAGGGACTAAATTCACAGAGGAATACTGGTAATACCCATCTTACCCCACCTTCCCATGTAAAAGGAATCCTGACTGAAGAGTGTTTCAGTGGTATTTTGTGTTTTGGTACTTCAACAAGTATCCAAAAATTTGCAAAACCAGTTATAATGGCAATAATGATATTAGCATAGGAATGTTCATTGTAATTCAAAATGTACTTTAAGTGGCACAATGGCCAAACCAAGAATTATTTAGTTTACACATTTTACATTTGCAAATGAACAATATAGGCTCTAAAAGCCTTTGCTTGTAATGTTTTGTACTGTTTGGTGCAGTGCTTAATTTGTAAATCAAACGATGCCGGAACGCAAACAGCGGACAACATAAAATGTTACCGGATCGAGGCAGACCGTTACCGGAACGCACGCTTCAAAATTAAAGAGTTCCCGGATCCTGTTCTGGCAGGATCCGGCTCGAATTAAGCCCTGGTTTGGTGTATATTTACAGATGGCTATTTCTTAAAAAAAATGTTTTAACTGACTTCCCAATACGAACATATTGAACAAATTAACACATTTTTAAATAATTTCAGACCAGCAGTACTGACCAGTTTTCAGATTGATTTCACATTGACACACCATGCTTTTTTCAAATGCTCTCTCTTATGGTGTGACCTCAATGTAGATTACATCCCATAAGCAAAACACGAGTTGTCATTGGAGATAATAAGGTTTGAATGAGGGTGGGGAAAAGACAATAACTGTTTTGGTTTTGTTACAGGCTCGACTCATGATTAGAGCTCTGGAATACAGAAGCCAATCTTTAAAAAAGAAGAAAATTGCAGTACTTCAGAAACGGTCATCTTACATCAGGAGAATCGCAGAGTTAACTGGTACATTTCATGAAGAACACAGCATTCGTCTCATGTATTTTTGCTGAAATGTCAAAATGTTAAAGCCCACACGATCCTGTTCGAGTAGACCATGTGTTCTCAGACCAGCCACTGATGACCTAGTTTTTGTTCTGTTCAGATCTTTAAATGGCGATAGGTTCTGCAGCTGTTTACCTAGTTACCTAGTTCTGGCTGGGGGACCAGTACTGGCTCCCTGAACTCTGAAGCAAGCATTCTGGGACTTGCCCACTGCTTAGTGATAGGAACAATGGCCAGTTATAGACTCATGGACACAGATGGTAGAGGCATTTCACTGGGACAGTACCGTAACTGGTCACAAGGCATAACAAACTAACTGAGCTTTTCTTAATTTAGCAGGAAAGAAAAAAGGTTTGCCCATGATGAATTTGATGGATCCCTCCAAAAGTAAAAAGCGGCATAAAATTAGAAACCTGGAAGTTACTTCAAGCAAAAAAAACCACCGACGTTTAGATAGTGAAGGCAACCCCCTTCCACCTCACCTTGCACAATGGAGAGCTACCAATTATATACGAAAAAGATCCCAGAAATCTAGTAAGAAGATTGCGATCACTACCAGAGGTTAGTATCATGGTTTCTGATTGAAGGCTCTCACTGAATGTCTCACTGAACAAGCTCTCATGACTTTCATGTTTAAGGACATAAGCATAGCCTAAAGGAGAGCCAAGCGTTAAAACTCATTTAAAAAAGTTATTACTGCATTGGAAGTGCTGGTAGTGCAATAAATAATATTTAGTAAGGTTAGAAACGTAATGGTGTACTTGTGTACATGTTGTACATGTATTTGGATTAGTGCTGTCAATTCCAGGTGCCGCGATTAAAAGTCCTCACCAGGATTTTGCTCAGGCTTACTGGATTGTGTCATGGGTTAAAGTTCTCCGTCACTACGACGGATTTCCGTCATTTGGTTTTTTTGGGGAAAAAATCCGTCAAATCATAATAAACAACACACGCGCGTGCTGTCTGTTTTGTGGCCGAAATATGATTCTCACTGGCGCTCATCAGCGCTGGATGGATGACGGCGGTGTCATTTGATTGACTTGCGGTTCATTCCGCCTTCAGATTTGCGGATGTTACGTAGAAAAGTTTTTACCCCCCTCCTGCCTGGCGTGATCGTAGCGCGCGACTCTGTACACCTGCGCGAACGGCGGAGGCTACTTGCTGCGTCACATTCTTTTTGCAGTGTAGTCCGAAGCAATATGTGGTAGTATAAAGAAACACCCCTCAAAACAGGGGAATGAACATTTACCTGACCAATTGTAATGTTGCATTAGTGCTGGAATTTAGGCTAAAGTACTTTAAAATGCTTGAAAATGTAACTACTTTGTTTCACAACAAATATCTGTCTGACTAAACAGTTATTACGTTAACAAATACGAGCCTCTTGTAATTCCAGGACGAAACATGAGAGAACGTGAAGTCGTTAAGATTGGGCGTTTTGAAAATAAACCACCATTAAATAATGTGATAAAAAGCCAATTATTTCGAGTCATTTCGAGTATATGTATAAATATTTAACTTAAATTTAACGTTGAGAACGCGTTGAAATGGACCTTGAAAGTGACGTACAAGTGCTTTAATTCCACCTTATAAAGGTGTATGAACCCGGCAAACATGACTTGGTTCACTGCACTGAAGCGCTGTGCGCGCGAAGTTACAAAACTGCGAGGCTCTCGCGCACGGGTGGAGCCACCGCGATTACGTCATTTTCGGCGTGCGGACCCTCGCGCTGCTCACGCCACTCGTGCTGCGTCAAGTATAAAGGCTTAAACCAGGCTTAACATGGATGGTGTTGTTCTGTTTGTATTTAAAAGCTCTATCCAGTGGTGTTAATTTTTTGTAACATACCTACTTAAAGCATGTAATCTTACGGCTTATGTTTTTGCGATGGTGAATCTGATAAAAACAAGAGAGCTTCATACCTCTCACCAGGATTCACTAAATTTGACTTGATCTTTAAATAATTTTCTGGAAGAGGACCCCCAGATAACTCCATTATATAAACATTTATGTACATTTATTGCTCAGGTGTTCATTCTCTCTTCTCTCCTTACACAGGCTGTTTAGATAAATATACTTTATAAATGTGTTTATTGTGTAGAATTAGGCAAAAGAGGCCGTGTCCCAACTACACTACATTTTCAGTAATTGCTGGCATTGTCTTTTGCCAGGAAAAATTTTTCAGTCAAATGAAAATTTCTTGCTTTAACCCATGGATTGTGTTGATTCCACTAATTTTACCTGGATTGCTAATTAGAAAATCTAGCAAGCTTGAGCAAAATCCTGGTGAGGACTTTTAATCGCGGCACCTGGAATTGACAGCACTAATTTGGATGCTTCACTAACATCTTGTAGGGCTTTGTGACATTTTTGGTGGTTCTTGGTTTCTCACCTTTGTTTACAAAAATATGTTACATTTGCTCTAACTTGTTTGAGTCTGAACAGAAATTAAATAGAGAATCTGTGTAAAAAAACAAAACAAAAAAAACTCTGATCTGGCAGAAATAAATTGTGTTCATTTGTTCAACTTTGTCATTATGACAATGCAGGTCGTACAGGGTAATGAAATGATGTCGAGCTGTTCTCCAGTGCAGTTGTATGAGCAGATGACTACAATAAGACAAGACAGTAGACATGCATGAAGACATGGGTGCGTGGCTGCTAGTTAGTGTCTGTGACGGCTAGGCCTCAAGTGCATACTATAATTATTCATCTATACTATATACTGTGGTTCTGTCCCCAAACCTAGTGAGCTTTAGGCAGCATTCTAACCAACATCTATCGTAAGGCAGATTCTTGAGACACTGTAGTTGTTCAGACATGTGCCTGCCAGGTCCTGTGTGCAGGTGTGTGCTAGCAGTCTGTTGTCCTCGGTGATGACCAGCATTATTGCACTAGAGAGGAACTTGTGGAACTTTTGTCTTCAGGTGTTTTTTTATATGTACAGAGTAGCTTGCTACTACCAAACATTGCACCTCATTTCAGTAGAGCATGTATCTCCATTCTGTGACTATAATTCTAACCATTTGAAATCTATACCATCATTGATTTGACATAACTTTAAATGAGGAAACTTGAGAGAAACCAACCAGTTAGCTGCCAAAATCTGAGAAGATTGAAGTTTTGCAGGATGTGAATGTACAGTGTTACAGGTGTTGTAGGGGAGACACGAATGCTTGTGGACCCTAACACACAATTTCATTTGTACCTCATCTGTACTGCAGCATCAAATACAATGCAAAAACCCAATATGACCACAGTACCCCTTCCCTCTGTGCTACATTCAAAAGCGTCTGGACTCAGTCAAGCAGGTAACAATTTCTAGAGAAACACTTAATAGAAGTGGCACTTCAATACATTTTTCATGTTCTATAGTTTTTCCTGCTACATGCATTTCTAATTCTTGTCTTCTATTGAGAAAATTCAATTAAATTGTGTTGATGTGATTTGTTATATGTATTTTGGAATGGTTTGGCTTTTTTTTTTCAGGGAATGGCTCATTTACTTTGCCAAAGATTGTTTTGAAGTCCTTTGGCGAGACTGATGGTGGTGTTAAGCTCATGAGTGTTGGAGAGGCTCCTCTACCAAGCCCTCAAGCCACACATTCTGCAAGACTGTCGCTGAATGTTACTGTCGATCTGCGAGACCAAGATGGAGGAATGGACACGGGCTCCTCCAGCGCCTGCAGAGGGACGCGGAGAGCTTCACTGCCTGAGAACTTGAATAAGGAGAAGCCAAGTTCATCTCTACCGGACAATGACCGTGCTGTCCAAAATAACACTACGTCTGAGCAGGGAAAGGTCAAAAAGGCCAATTTGGTGAAGGTGAAAAAAAAGAGGTCGAAGAGGGAGGTGATGATAGAAGAGGCCTTATCCAACCCTGACGTCTTGGGGCCCAGACAGCTTCGGAGCAGATCCCTTGCAGTCAGTGCAGTTCCCAGGACCAGACGCAGGCAGAGGATTATTTAGATATAATGCAGTGACTTGTGGTCCTTCTTCAAATACAGGTTCTCATTTGTTCCTTTACTTCTAAAAAAAAAAAATGTTTTTTTTCCAAAGCATTTCTAATCTTTCACACGTGCCTACTCGTGAATCCAAAGATACAGAAAAGAACAGCTGAGACTCTGGTTGGGTGGTGGCTGCATTCAGCTCACCAAGTGATTTTCTTGAGTTCTCTCTTGAAGATGCTGTAACGTGTCTACCTGTGCCTAAGATGTCGATTATTTCAATAATATGGACAGCATTTGAACAAAACATTAAATTAATGTATAAATATTGTTATCATTTGATGATAATTCAATGAGTCCCATATTGGGGTTACACTGTTACAATGCAATTTCATGTTGATGTGTTCTTTGACTATGTGCTTCACTGTTCCTCACAGTTTCATATTTGTTTATAGGGATCTTGTAAGCAGGCAGTACACTTAGTTCTTGTTCACACTGCAAATGTTTTTTTTTCCAATCATGTTTCCTACTGAATGTGTGATATTCTAATTCATTATTGATATATACTGTACATGCTTCATTAACAGGGAGGACCCAGTTGTCTCATGTTGCAAACTGACAGAGGAAATAATTGTAGTCTAAAATAAAATACGCAAAGGAAAATGAGAAAATAGTACACTGAAGACCTGACTGTTTTCAGAGCTTTGAAAATGGAGGAAATTTTAAAAGCATAAATTGTTCATTAAACAATTGGGCACTAATGTAATGTTATGGTTTGGTAATTAAACATTTTAAGCAAGGGGTAACAATAAATATATCTTTGGATACAGAATGTTTCATGCAACGTTTCTCTTTAAAATTATTCTTATGGTTTGGAGTGTTATAAAGAAAGTTGTTTATGGTAACAATTGTAGCTGCTAAATAATAGGTTTCATCTGTTTACATGAAATTGTAATGTCGAAATTGGGTTGATCTGTAGTGTAATTTACATATTTGACATTGTGTAATATATTTTCTGAGTTAAATTACTACCCATAGTAATGAGACAGTATTTTTATTAACATACCATACTTGTGTACTGATTGGGCCCCCAAATCAGTATTTCGTATCCCAAAATAAACTGACTACGGGGACTTGTGTTCAGTATACAGTGATGTATGCAGTATTCAATATGTAGTTGACTGTTTCTGAAACTAATTTGCCTATTGCCTATATTGCAGGGCCGGTGTTACACCGAATTCTGCGACCGTCGAATTTTGTGACCGCAGAGGGCGCTATTTCGCAGTTTCAGTTCGTTTCAGTTCACAGGCACGAGCGCTTTACGAATGCTGCGTAAGCTACGCCGACGCGCTTTCTTTTCTCGTTTTGCTGCTGTCCACGAGCCAAAATATGAGAGATGCGTGTATTTACATTTTATGTCGTCTGTTAACAAGAATGTTTCATTACAACATTTTTACACGCGACGACTGGAGTAAAGTCAGCCAATAGATACGCCTGACAATAGCAAACTTTTCATAAGTAAGTTATGTAAGCTGCTGTCATTTGGACCTCATTCCGAATGGTAATTATACACTTCTGAATAAAATGTTTAAATATAGTCTACTAAAACGTTTTTGCTATCACTGTTTTCTGCTATTGTGGAGTCACAGTGGGTGATGTGTTTCCATAGTAGATGTGACAGATGTACCTTGGCATGGGGTCACCAGTTCTTAATATGTGACCCCACTGAATTTCCACCTATAATCATTTTGAAAACAGCCATGTCTTTCCTGGTGACCTACCATCCCTTCACCTTATTAGACAGAAAAAAAAAATTATGAATGGAATGGACAAGTGCACTTTGGAATAGGGGTCACCGATTCTGACGGCTGCTGTCTAAATATGTGACTGCTGTCCATCCCCATACAAACTAGTTAAAACCCAACCAAATGTTTTCAGGTGACTTACCATCCCTACACCTGTTAGCCAAAGAAAAACATTCATGAATGGAGTGGACAGACTGACCGTGGCATAGGGGTCACCCATTCTGACAGCTGCCAACTGGATCTGTGACTTTAATGTATCTTCAAAAAATATTAAAAGATCGTTTTAAAAACGTTTTAGTAGACTATATTTAAACATTTTATTCAGAAGTGTATAATTACCATTCGGAATGAGGTCCAAATGACAGCAGCTTACATAACTTACTTATGAAAAGTTTGCTATTGTCAGGCGTATGTATTGGCTGACTTTACTCCTGTCGTCACGTGTAAAAATGTTGTAATGAAACATTCTTGTTAACAGACGACATAAAATGTAAATACACGCATCTCTCATATTTTGGCTCGTGGTCAGCAGCAAAACGAGAAAAGAAAGCGCGTCGGCGTAGCTTACGCAGCATTCGTAAAGCGCTCGTGCCTGTGAACTGAAACTGCGAAATAGCGCCCTCTGCGGTCACAAAATTCGACGGTCGCAGAATTCGGTGTAACACCGGCGCCACGGGGGGGCGAATGGGGGCGTCGCCCCCTCAATGTAAAAAATAAGACCCATTTATTTTACAACAATCGCTACATGGTGCCGCTCGACAATCGTTACACGCGGCCCTGCTATATTGCCAATTTGCCTATATAAAATTGCCTATACTGCACTGTATATACTGTATACTGGTCCGTGTACTAGTCTGCAGTCTAGTATCCAGTGTGCAACAAACAGATCATACTAAAGTCCTGCGAATGTGTGAAGGTTTTCACGTACTGGAATATTTAGTGGAAGTAGTACATCATCCCGATATCTTTCACGTACTGGAAAGAATTTCTGTTTCCTACAGCACTCGATATTCTGATTTTGGGGCCCAATCTATATGCGAGTACTATTCGAATAACCTTTTACATTTTTCTTATGATTCTTCAATAGCCAAATATCCATTATATTGACACCCAGTGGCCTGGATGTGTACTAAACTTATTTTTAACATGCCTGATCTATGTAGGGGGATCCGCACTATGGACAAATAACTGGGCTTACGAGGCAGTTTGATCATGTGATCTTAACGTAGAAAAAGTGCAAAGTAATCACTATTTGTTACTCTGGTGGTACTGTGCATTTAAACGTGCTAATACACGCAGCGTGAAGGGCGATATATATACATATTCAGCTGTTCTCATTAAAACTTGGAGACTTCTCTTAACTGGTATCTACGCAGGTGAAACCGACCAATGAAAATAAACGCGTTCGTGCCCCTATATTCACTCAGTTCACCTCTGGAGAACATTCACTGGTCTGCTGGTTGAGGAGCGAGCAGGTTTCAGATACGCTCAAAGTTCTCAGCACGTCCATGGGGAGTCTGAACTGACGCTTATTCCAACACTGGCACTTTGGTTCTGGATCATACGAACTGAGTTGCAAATAGGGAGTTGACACTCTTGAAAGATACAATAACCTTTTAGTAGAGGAACCATGGATGGGTCGACGATAAAAAATAGAATTAAAAGTCTTCTTCGGTCGCCGTCCATCAAGCTCGGAAAGAACCGACGGTGCATCAAAGAAACCCTTCCCAGCAAGGTATACCCCCCCTCCCGTGTCTTATAACAAGTGGGGCGCTAGAGAATTAATTTGGAGTGGGGCATCTTATAAAATAAATTGTTAACAGTTGCAATCGTCTTTATCAAAGCAATTAATCCTGTAGTAAGTTGTTAATTTAATGAACCTGACAGATGTTAAGACTGTTTCCTGATTTATAGTATTGGAAATTGGGGCATGTACATGTTTAATACTGTGTCAGTGGTCGCATGGTAATGTTTAGTTATAACAAACAACTATAGCCTATGATCTGTAGACTATCAGTGGCTTAAAAGTGAAATATGTTTAATGGTTCGGAACCCTGAATAAAGCTCTGCAAAACTATAGTAAAGATTATATTTTGCATCCAGGAGTTGACAGAATTCAGAGTACTTTATTAATACTCAACCAGTCTATCTTGGATCACAGTTAAAACCCCCATTTGTTTCCCTAGTTTAATATCAGTTATGGTTTTAAAGCCTAGATTTTTAAAACCCCAAACCAATAGAGTCCGATACGCGTTTCCAATTCCACTGTTTATAAGTACAGCGTAAAAAAGAGCAACATGAAGACATTTAGTCAGTTCAGTTGTTGGTGACTTCAGTAGGATCAGACAGACCCGCAGTCACTGAGCGTCAGTGACCGAGGCGCCTGATTCGGGTTCACGTTGTCTGTCTGGAAAATACAATGTCCAAACACCCTGAAATAAAAGCGTCGCAAAGGCTAGAATGCTTTGCTATTCTTTTCTAATTAAAGTAACAGTACAAGTCTAAAAACATGTCTTTTGTAACAGATTTTGCAAAATGTTCATGGAACAAACAAAAAAAATTATTAAAAAATGACCAACACGTTAAATGTTTTAAGGTAATTCAGTGTTTGCCTTGTGTTGTAGTGCACCACCTAGTCATCATTAATGGAGATGTTTGACTTGGACATAAAGTCTTTTAAGCACAATATTATTTCTTTATGTAATTGTCTTTTTTACAAGATTTTATATTTGATATATCTGGGCCTGCCTGTATGTTTAAATGAGTAAACATTTCCCCTAATGGTAATTCTAATATACAATGGCTGTACTCTTGTTTTTTCTTTTTGTTTGTTTTTTGCTTAAATTGACTACTAATGTGTGTACTACATTTCAAAATGTACACACAAAATGAATGAAGGTTTATAAGATGAATTGGACATTATTGATAAATACCATTGCATGATTTGTGATCACTAAATTCCTTCTTAAAAACCTGAATGCTGCTGCAGGTAACTCTAGAGAGAGTTCTTGGTATCACGACTACAGGAAACAGTGGATTAACTTGTGCTCCTTGCTCGGGGACTGTTGCGTATCCTGCTGGGTAAGTTTGTGATTTCATGGACATAAATAATGAGGGGAAAAGACTATCGGGGTTGTCTTTTTAGTTTTCACAACCTGTGTAATTCAATTATGTTAATGTAGGCTACATGAGCACATTTAAATGTAAAGGGTACGTAATTATGTGACTTGATGTGCTCAGTGGAGACACGCTGTGATGTTGTATGACCTTTTTGTTCTGTAGTAAGAGATGCCCTACGGCTTCTTATAAGTGCCTGGTGAACTGGGAACTGCAGAATCTCAGTGCTGACCCATTGATGGTTTTGAAAGCAAAGTTCCTATGGCTTTCCCCCACATGGCAGTCTTTTATGGACTAATCACAAGTCCAACTTCAGCTTAATACAAGAGTGGTTCATGTGTTAGTCTGGTGTTGAGTAGGCGGGCGCTTCCTAACTGATGGTGTGTGTGGTCCTTCCAGCTGTGTGGTGGTGCTACTGAACCCCAAGAAGAACAAACAGCAGCACATCATCAACACGTCCAGGTGCTCTCGTCCTTCTCATATGACTATTAATAATCACGAAGGGACTTTATATTCAGTGTGACTAGTTCTGCAAGGTGAGAAAAGTCTAATGTTCCTCCTTGTTTTTCCATAGGAAAACTATCACTGCATTGTCCTTTTCTTCAGATGGCAAATATCTTGTTACAGGAGAGGTAACGTATCTTCTGTTAAAGAAAAATTACAGAGGCATATGCTCAGTGTAACTTTCTGACTATGCATAAAAAAAAGTCAAATTTGAGACTTTTGATAATATTTGTCAAAACAATATCATTTTTCTAACAATCACTGAGGAGATGTGTATCTTGAGCTTTGCTTGCTCCAAGCATGCTAGTTAATGGCGCATGTCCAAAACACTCACTCCAAGCTCTGCTGGGCAGACCCTGACCCCCCACATTGGGAGGGAGGTTGCTGGAGGAGCAGGTAACTCCTCGAGGGTCTATGCTAGCGCACTGATCCCGCACTGATCGTCTTTGTGCTGCACGAGATGCAGATTCCTTCTGCGTGGCCTCTTCATCGTTTGTCACTGCCTCTCCTGCCCCCGTCCACGCAGTGCCTTTAATGCTTAACGCCCCCATTCACGTTTAGCAACCCCTGATAAGGGATGACGATCTGTGTGTGATTGTATCAGGTCAGATAGTGGAAATGGTGAAGCTACATCAAAAAGACAACGAAACCTAGAGAGCTTTAGCTTTGGAAATGATTTTATCAACAGTGTAATCTCGTTTTGCATGGGAGAATGCGTTATTGACTCCAGCCACCATCCTGTTGAGACCTCTGCTCTCATGTTGCCTACAACACAGTTCCTTCACACTCCAAACAGACTGGAATCATGCTGACACTGAACCCATGTCTCTTGAGTGCTCTTCCCAGCCATGTTCTTTATGTATGGTGCTATTCTCTTAATGGAATAGTTCAGCAAGAAAAAGTTGAGACAATTTTCTCCATTCTCCAAATGTTTAAATATTCTACATTTTGCTTCTTTAGTTTCCACCGAGGTTGTTTTTAGACTTCCTATATTAAAATGGCCACAATATTTTGCAAATCTAAAAACAGCAGCAGAAGTACAGTGAGGAGACTCTGCAGCTTGGTGTGGTTTGAGAAAGCAGATGATTGTCTGGTACTTTTGAAGATATGATTGAACTGTTTGCAAATAGCCGCCTATGTGCAGTCATCCTTAAGATGAAGTGAAACAGCATCTGTTTGAGTTACGCTGTTGGGTTTGTGTGTAATCTCAGGTACATGTCTTGCTTCCTTGCTTGCATGCCTTTTAATCATAGCATCTGTACAATGGCAAACATGCACACACCAGCAACATAACGTTTGGACTGGCTAGAAAATCCAATAGCTTAATTAGATATGATGACCACCACTCATGGTGGTTAGTGGCTCTCCTTTCTAAATTGTAAAAACCAATTTGAAATGCAGTTATAGAATGAACATTTCCGATGTTTTTGGAACAATGACCATGTATTCATTAAATATTGATGTAACTTTCCCTCCCTCTCCACCCCCACCCCTACCCCCCCACTCTCAGACTGGTCACCTGCCAGCAGTGCGTGTGTGGGATGTGTCTGCGGGCTCACAGGTGATCGAGCTACAGGATCATAAATATGGGGTGGCTTGTGTGGCCTTCTCTCCCAACAGCAAGTACATCGTCAGCGTGGGCTACCAGCATGACATGGGTGTCAACGTGTGGGCCTGGAAGGTAAACCAGGCACCCGCAACCAGCTGAGTACTTAACCTAATCTCTTTAAAACGGTGAGGAGCTTCCTGGGTTCGGTGGAGATCATGTTTGCGTTGTTTTGTTGTTTTACTCCCTTAGAAAAACCTGCTCGTGGCTGCTAACAAGGTGTCCAGTAAAGTGACAGCTGTGTGTTTTTCTGAGGACAGCTCCTACTTTGTGACTGCTGGGAACAGACATGTCCGATTCTGGTACTTGGAGCCCCGCCCCTCTCTTAAGGTACTGAGGTATTTAAGAACCACTCATGGTTTAGCAGAGGTTAGGTTCATAGATCTGATGCAGTAACTGACTCTGCTATAACATGCTGTAGTCCATACGTACTGTATTCTATGCTTGGCATCAACACCTTTTTGCTCAAACCTATTTTGCAGCAACTTGCATCTCCTGTTCCGCTACTTGGGCGATCTGCCCTCTTGGGGCAGCTACAGAACAACTTCTTCTGCGATGTTGCTTGTGGATGTGGTGACCGGTCAGAGAGCACATTCTGCATCACTTCCTCTGGGCTCCTTTGTGAGTTTAACGAGAAAAGGATGCTGGATAAGTGGGTCGACCTCCGGGTGAGTTTGCACCCCAAAGCTGCTCCGTTTTCATAACAAGAGCTAGAGAACTGCCTGTATTCTCATTCTGTATGCAATATTCCTTCAAGTGAAAATGCAGGAGACGTGGAGGAGATAACAGGCCTTCTGCAAACTTGGAGATTGCTCTTCAGACGTTTGAAAACCTGTAACGGTATTCACTGCCTCCTGTAACCCACATCCCTCCAACCCCTGGTGTGTCTCCTGTAGACCAGGGCTGCGTGTGCTCTGTGCGTGACTGAGGAGCTGATCTTCTGTGCGTGTGCTGATGGCACGGTGAGAGTGTTCAGCCCCTCGGACCTGCGCTTCCTCTGCACCCTGCCCCATCCACATCATCTGGGCATTGACGTGGCAGCCGCCACCTTCCACAGGTAGGACCAGCCTGGCCTCCCCGTGGACACCTGTGATTTTACGATTCAATCTCTTTTAGTGTGAGGTGAAATAAAATAAATGTATAAAAATCTCTAAAATCTAATGAGCAATCAAGATGTTTAACCCTCAGAGAAGAATAGCAGTAATAGATTATTTGTAGCTCAGATCACAGACAGCTCAGGTCACAGACAGCTGTCAGCAGGAGTTTATTTAATCCTTCTATATGATTTTTAATCCAGAGTACTTTGAGAATCATATTCAAATGTACCAGGTACTAGGTGGTTATATAGCTGTTGCTTTTCTTGTTTTGTGTCTCTAAACTGGAAATTCACTGGAGCGTCAACAGCTAATTCACATGAATATACTGCATGTTTGCTTTCTTTCCTACTTGCGTTTTGGAGTATTTCGGTCTCAACTGTTCTCCATTCCACAGCCCCTTGTTCTGGACCAAGCCAGACGCCCGTTACCCTGACTGTGTGGCAGTGACCTATGACCCTGTTAACCTCTGGCTGTCGTGTGTCTATAATGACCACAGTCTGTATGTGTGGGATGTTGAAGAGCTACAGAAGGTGGGGAGGGTGCACTCTGCA